>NC_059198.1:36950422-37097922 GCF_020615455.1 Coregonus clupeaformis | reverse complement strand
CTGGGTGGTCTTGTTGTGGTCCAGGTCAGGCCTCCCAGTCCAACATGTACCTGGACACCTACGGTTACAGTGACAACAGCCAGGCCTACGACACCATGAGCATGGAAAGCTTGGACTCCATGGACACCAGCATCTCTGTCTGCTCACCTGACAATGTCTCCTGGTAGGTGTGTGTGTGTGTGTGAGAGAGAGAGAGAGAGAGAGAGAGAGAGAGAGAGAGAGAGAGAGAGAGAGAGAGAGAGAGAGAGAGAGAGAGAGAGAGAGAGAGAGAGAATTTGAAACTTCTGAGTGTAATGTTTACTGTTAATATTTATTGTTTATTTCACTTTTGTTTAATATCTACTTCACTTGCTTTGGCAATGTTAACACACGTTTCCCATGCCAATAAAGCCCTTAAATTGAATTGAAATTGAATTGAGAGAGAGAGAGAGAGAGAGAGAGAGAGACGGTTATATTAATAGTATTTCACTTTTCATGTAGCCTACTTTCAGTCAGCTACATTGAACAAAAATATAAACGCAACATGTAAAGTGTTGGTCCCATGTTTCATGAGTTGTAATAAAAGATCCAGAAATTTTCCAAATGCACAAAAAGCTTATTTATCTCAAATGTTGTGCACACATTTGTTTACATCCCTGTTAGTGAGCATTTCTCCTTTGCCAAGATAATCCATTCACCTGACAGGTGTGGCATATCAAGAAGCTGATTAAACAGCATAATCATTACACAGGCGCACCTTGTGCTGGGGACAATAAAAGGTCACTCAAAAATTTGCCACAGATGTCTCAAGTTTTGAGGGACCATGCAATTGGCATGCTGACTGCAGGAATGTCCATCAGAGCTGTTGCCAGATAATTGAATGTTCATTTCTCTACCATAAGCCGTCTCCAACGTCGTTTTAGAGAATTTTGCAGTACATCTAACCGGCCTCACAACCGCAGACCACGTGTATGACATCGTGTGGGCGAGCACTTTGCTGATATCAACGTTGTGAACAGAGTGGCAGTGGCGGTGAGGCTATGATATGGGCAGGCATAAGCTATGGACAATGAACACAATTGCATGTTTATTTTCTATATATTTTTGTATTTTTTACCCCCTTTTTCGTGATATCCAATTGCGATCCAATCACGATCTTGTCTCATCGCTGCAACTCCCCAACGGGCTCGGGAGAGGCGAAGGTCGAGTCATGCGTCCTCCAAAACATGACCCGCCAAACCGCGCTGCTTCTTAACACCCGCCCGCTAAACCCGGAAGCCAGCTGCACCAATGTCTCGGATGAAACACCGTTCAACTGACAACCGAAGTCAGCATGCAGGCACCCGGCCCGCCACAAGGAGTCGCTAGAGCGCAATGAGCCAAGTAAAGCCCCCCCGACCAAACCCTCCCCTTACCCGGCGATGTAGTGCCTTAGACCGCTACGCCACTCGGGAGGCCCAAAACAATTGCATTTTACTGATGGCAATTTGAATGCACAGAAATACTCTGACGAGATCCTGAGGCCCATTGTTAGGCGCATTCTATTTTAAGGTATCTGTGACCAACAAATGCATCTATATTCTCAGTCATGTGAAATCCATAGATTAGGGCCTAATGAATTTATTTCAATTGACTGATTTCTTCATATGAACTGTAACTCAGTAAAACATTTGAAATTGTTGCATGTTGCGTTTATATTTTTGACCAATATAATAGCCTAACCACCGATCAAGCAACATTACAGACTAAACGTTCAAATCCTGTTGCTGCAGGATTATTTTGCTGTGATAATGTAGGTCAAATGAAGATTCTACATCTGTTATGTGAGGGAGAGGCCTCTTTCTTAGAAAGGGATGAGAGGGGATAAAGATGGAGAGATGGGATAGAGTTGGAGAGAGGGGATAGAGATGGAGAGAGGAGATGGAAATAGAGATGGAGAGAGGGGATAGAGATGGAGATGGAGAGAGGGGATAGAGATGGAGAGAGGAGATGGAGATAGATATGGAGATAGAGATGGAGATAGAGATGGAGAGAGGGGATAGAGATGGAGATGGAGAGAGGACATAGAGATAGAGATGGAGAGAGGGGATAGAGATGGAGAGAGGAGATGGAGATAGATATGGAGATAGAGATGGAGATAGAGATGGAGAGAGGAGATAGAGATGGAGAGATAAAGTACAGAGGAAAGGATGGAGCGCGAGATGGGAGAGGGAAGAGGGTTGAGAGAGTGAAGGAAAGTGGAAAAGTTGGGGAGAGGTAAATGATAATGGTAGAAATTAAGGAGAGATGGAGAGATGGATGGAGGGAATGAAGGATTATGGTAGAGATTAAGGAGAGATGGAGAGATGGATGGAGGGAATGAAGGATTATGGTAGAGATTAAGGAGAGATGGAGAGATGGATGGAGGGAATGAAGGATTTTGGTAGAGATTAAGGAGAGATGGATGGAGGGAATGAAGGACTATGGTAGAGATTAAGGAGAGATGGAGAGATGGAGGGAATGAAGGACTATGGTAGAGATTAAGGAGAGATGGAGAGATGGATGGAGGGAATGAAGGATTTTGGTAGAGATTAAGGAGAGATGGATGGAGGGAATGAAGGACTATGGTAGAGATTAAGGAGAGATGGAGAGAGGGATGAGGGAATAAAGGACTATGGTAGAGATTAAGGAGAGATGGAGAGATGGATGGAGGGAATGAAGGATTATGGTAGAGATTAAGGAGAGATGGAGAGATGGATGGAGGGAATGAAGGACTATGGTAGAGATTAAGGAGAGATGGAGAGAGGGATGAGGGAATAAAGGACTATGGTAGAGATTAAGGAGAGATGGAGAGAGGGATGAGGGAATGAAGGACTATGGTAGAGATTAAGGAGAGATGGAGAGAGGGATGAGGGAATGAAGGACTATGGTAGAGATTAAGGAGAGATGGAGAGAGGGATGTAGTTAGTGAGGGGACAGTCAGTCAGACAGATTTATTCCAGGTATTTATTTTGAAGTAGAAAGGAAAAGCAACAGACTGTACTGAGACACACATGTCCAGGCTGCTTCTAATGTGTTCCAGCAGGGCCCAGTTTTATTGACGTGTGTGTGTGTGTGTGTGTGTGTGTGTGTGTGTGTGTGTATACAATGCCTTCAGGAATTATTCATACCCTTTGACTTATTCCACATGTTGTTGTGTTCCAGCCTGAATTCAACATAGATAAAACAATATACACTGCTCAAAAAAATAAAGGGAACACTTAAACAACACAATGTAACACCAAGTCAATCACACTTCTGTGAAATCAAACTGTCCACTTAGGAAGCAACACTGATTGACAATACATTTCACATGCTGTTGTGCACATGGAATAGACAACAGGTGGAAATTATAGGCAATTAGCAAGACACCCCCAATAAAGGACTGGTTTTGCAGGTGGTGACCACAGACCACTTCTCAGTTCCTATGCTTCCTGGCTGATGTTTTGGTCACTTTTGAATGCTGGCGGTGCTTTCACTCTAGTGGTAGCATGAGACGGAGTCTACAACCCACACAAGTGGCTCAGGTAGTGCAGCTCATCCAGGATGGCACATCAATGCGAGCTGTGGCAAGAAGGTTTGCTGTGTCTGTCAGCGTAGTGTCCAGAGCATGGAGGCGCTACCAGGAGACAGGCCAGTACATCAGGAGACGTGGAGGAGGCCGTAGGGAGGGCAACAACCCAGCAGCAGGACTGCTACCTCCGCCTTTGTGCAAGGAGGAGCAGGAGGAGCACTGCCAGAGCCCTGCAAAATGACCTCCAGCAGGCCACAAATGTGCATGTGTCTGCTCAAACGGTCAGAAACAGACTCCATGAGGGTGGAATGAGGGCCCGACGTCCACAGGTGGGGGTTGTGCTTACAGCCCAACACCGTGCAGAACGTTTGGCATTTGCCAGAGAACACCAAGATTGGTAAATTCGCAACTGGCGCCCTGTGCTTTCACAGATGAAAGCAGGTTCACACTGAGCACGTGACAGACGTGACAGAGTCTGGAGACGCCGTGGAGAACGTTCTGCTGCCTGCAACATCCTCCAGCATGACCGGTTTGGCGGTGGGTCAGTCATGGTGTGGGGTGGCATTTCTTTGGGGGGCCGCACAACCCTCCATGTGCTCGCCAGAGGTAGCCTGACTGCCATTAGGTACCGAGATGAGATCCTCAGACCCCTTGTAAGACCATATGCTGGTGCGGTTGGCCCTGGGTTCCTCCTAATTCAAGACAATGCTAGACCTCATGTGGCTGGAGTGTGTCAGCAGTTCCTGCAAGAGGAAGGCATTGATGCTATGGACTGGCCCGCCCGTTCCCCAGACCTGAATCCAATTGAGCACATCTGGGACATCATGTCTCGCTCCATCCACCAACGCCACGTTGCACCACAGACTGTCCAGGAGTTGGCGGATGCTTTAGTCCAGGTCTGGGAGGAGATCCCTCAGGAGACCATCCGCCACCATCAGGAGCATGCCCAGGCGTTGTAGGGAGGTCATACAGGCACGTGGAGGCCACACACACTACTGAGCCTCATTTTGACTTGTTTTAAGGACATTACATCAAAGTTGGATCAGCCTGTAGTGTGGTTTTCCACTTTAATTTTGAGGGTGACTCCAAATTTAGACCTCCATGGGTTGATAAATTTGATTTCCATTGATAATTTTTGTGTGATTTTGTTGTCAGCACATTCAACTATGTAAAGAAAAAAGTATTTAATAAGATTATTTCATTCATTCAGATCTAGGATGTGTTATTTTAGTGTTCCCTTTATTTTTTTGAGCAGTGTATCTTTCTGGGGATAGGGATCGAATCCCGGTCCATGCTGTGCAACATTCACCCTTTATTCACCCTTTATTCTTGAAAAATTATTGAATCTCAGTCAAATTGGTTGTTGGTCATGGCTAGAGAACCATTTACAAGTCTTGCCATAGATTTTCAAGTAGATTTAAGTCAAAACTGTAACTCGGCCACTCAGGAATATTCACTGTCTTCTTGCTAAGCAACTCCAGTGTAGATTTGGCATAATGTTTTAGGTTATTGTCCTGCTGAAAGTGGAATTAATCTCCCAGTGTCTGGTGGAAAGCAGACTGAATCAGGTTTTCCTCTAGGATTTTGCCTGTGCTTAGCTGCATTCCATTTCTTTTTTTATCCTGAAAAACTCCCCAGTTGTTAACGATTACAAGCATAACCATAACATGGTGCAGCCACCACCATGCTTGAAAATATGGAGAGTGGTACTCATCAATGTGTTGTATTGGATTTACCCCAAACATAACACTTTGTATTCTGGACAAAAAGTTAATTGTTTTGCCACATTTTTTGCAGTATTACTTTAGTGCCTTATTGCAAACAGGTTGCATGTTTTGGGATATTTTTATTCTGTACAGGCTTTCTTCTTTTCACTCTGTCAATTAGGTTAGTATTGTGGAGTAACTACAATGTTGTTGATCCATCCTCAGTTTTCTCCTATCACAGCCATTAAGGGATATTCAATGTCTGCCTGTTTTATTTTGACCATCTACCAATAGGTGCCCTTCTTTGCAAGGCGTTGGAAAACCTCCCTGGTCTTTGTGGTTGAATCTGTGTTTGAAATTCACTGCTCGACAGATGAGATAGTCATTAAAAACTCATGTTAAACAGTATTATTGGGGTATTGTGTGTAAGCCAGTGACACAAAATCGCAATTCAATCTATTTTAAATTCAGGCTGTAACACAACAAAAAGTCAAGGGGTGTGAATACTTTCTGAAGGTCAAATGTTTTGAGAATGACACAAGTATTGGTCTTCAAAAAGTTTGCTGCTTCAGTGCTATGAGATATTTTTGACAGATGTTACTATGGTATACTGAAGTATAATTACAAGCATTCCATAAGTGTCAAAGGCTTTTATTGACAATTACATTAAGTTTATGCCAAAGACTCAATATTTGCAGTGTTGACACTTCTTTTTCAAGACCTCTGCAATCCGTCCTGGCATGCTGTCAATTAACTTCTGGGCCACATCCTGACTGATGGCAGCCCATTCTTGCATAATCAATGCTTGGAGTTTGTCAGAATTTGTGGTTTTTTGTTTGTCCACCCGCCTATTGAGGATTGACCACAAGTTCTCAATGGGATTAAGGTCTGGGGAGTTTCCTGGCAATGGACCCACATTTTCGATGTTTTGTTCCCAAGCCACTTAGTTATCACTTTTGCCTTATGGCAAGATGCTCCATCATGCTGGAAAAGGCATTGTTCGTCACCAAACTGTTCTTGGATGGTTGGGAGAAGTTGCTCTTGGAGGATGTGTTGATACCATTCTTTATTCATGGCTGTGTTCTTAGGCAAAATTGTGAGTGAGCCCACTCCCTTGGCTGAGAAGCAACCCCACACATGGTTTCAGGATGCTTTACTGTTGGCATGGCACAGGACTGATGGTAGCGCTCACCTTGTCTTCTCCGGACAAGCTTTTTTCCGGATTCCCCAAACAATTGGAAAGGGGATTCATCAGAAAAAATGACTTTACCCCAGTCCTCAGCAGTCCAATCCCTGTACCTTTTGCAGAATATCAGTCTGTCCCTGATGTTTTTCCTGGAGAGAAGTGGCTTCCTCGCTGCCCTTCTTGACACCAGGCCATCCTCCAAAAGTCTTCGCTTCACTGTGCGTGCAGATGCACTCACACCTGCCTGCTGCCATTCCTGAGCAAGCTCTGCAATGGTGGTGCCCCGATCCCGCAGCTGAATCAACTTTAGGAGACGGTCCTGGCGCTTGCTGGACCTTCTTGGGCGCCCTGACGCCTTCTTCACAACAATTGAACCTCTCTCCTTGAAGTTCTTGATGATCCGATAAATGGTTGATTTAGGTGCAATCTTACTAGCAGCAATATCCTTGCCTGTGAAGCCCTTTTTGTGAAAAGCAATGATGACGGCACGTGTTTCCTTGCAGGTAACCATGGTTAACAGAGGAAGAACAATGATTTCAAGCACCACCCTCCTTTTAAAGCTTCCAGTCTGTTATTCTAACTGAATCAGCATGACAGAGTGATCTCCAGCCTTGTCCTCGTCAACACTCTCACCTGTGTTAACGAGAGAATCACTGACATGATGTCAGCTGGTCCTTTGTGGCAGGGGCTGAAATGCAGTGGAAATGTTTTTTGGGGGATTAAGTTCATTTTCATGGCAAAGAGGGACTTTGCAATTAATAGCAATTCATATGATCACTCTTCATAACATTCTGGAGTATATGCAAATTGCCATCATAAAAACTGAGGCAGCAGACTTTGTGAAAATTTATATTTGTGTCATTCTCAAAACTTTTGACCACGACTGTATGTCTTTGTGTGTGTGTTCCATGGGAAGAAGACGTCATGTGCTGCATCGTTCTCAGACGGTAGAATGTGTTTTTGTGTGTTGCAGTGCCAGCACGTCTAATGTGACCAAACTGGAGGAGATGGAGCATCTACTGAGACAGGCCCAGGAAGAGAAGGACCGCCTCATAGAACACAAGGTAACATACATACATACACACACACACACACACACACACACACACACACACACACACACACACACACACACACACACACACACACACACACACAGAGAGAGAGAGAACTGCAAGATGTGTAAAGTGTGTGTTGTGTCTGGTGAAGGAGCAAGAGATGGAGTCAGGCAAACAGGCTCATGTGGAGGAGAGGAGAAGGAGGGAGCATCTGGAGAAAGGACTGCAGGAGGAGACCAACAGACGACAGAAAACCATTGATGGGGAGGTGAAACTACGGGAGAAACAGAGAGCACAGGTAAGAGAGAGAGAGCGAAAGAAAGAAAGAGAAAAGTATATTCAAAAGTCAAGAGAAAACAGTAGCTCTCCAGGATTATAGGGTTGGTGACCAGTTGTGTAACCTTTAACCCCTGTCCCCACAGTCCCGTCCTCTGACGCGCTACCTGCCGGTGCGTAAGGATGACTTTGACCTGAGGGCCCATATAGAGTCAGCGGGCCACAGCGCTGACACCTGTTTCCACCTGTCCCTCACGGAGAAGACGTGCCGAGGATTCCTGGTCAAAATGGGGGGAAAGATCAAGACCTGGAAGAAACGCTGGTTCGTCTTCGACCGCAACCGGCGAACGCTCTCCTATTTCTCGGGTAAAGAAAGGATGGTGACAGTGGAGTGTGAATAACTCACACTCTTCTGATGTGTGTGTGTGCAGATATGTGTGTGTGTGTTAACAACTCCTCTGATGTGTGTGTGTGTGTGTGTGTGTGTGTGTGTGTGTGTGTGTGTTTTGTATGTGCTGCAGACAAGCACGAGGCCAAGCTGAAAGGTGTCATCTACTTTCAAGCCATAGAAGAAGTTTACTACGACCACTTAAAGAAGGCACACAAGGTACATGTTGCTCTAATAGAGAGTCTGTTTCTTCTGATCTAGGTCAGCTGTTTCAAAATGGTTAACCTTTCTCTCTCACCTTATCCCTGCCTCTCTCTCCCCCCTCCAGAGTCCTAATCCCTGCCTCTCTCTCCTCCCTCCAGAGTACTAATCCCTGCCTCTCTCTCCCCCTCCAGTGTCCTAATCCCTGTCCCTCTCTCCCCCCTCCAGAGTCCTAATCCCTGCCTCTCTCTCCCCCCTCCAGAGTCCTAATCCCTGCCTCTCTCTCCCCCCTCCAGAGTCCTAATCCCTGCCTCTCTCTCCCCCCTCCAGAGTCCTAATCCCTGCCCCTCTCTCCCCCTTCCAGTGTCCTAATCCCTGCCTTTCTCTCCCCTCTCCAGAGTCCTAACCCGTGTCTGACGTTCAGTGTGAAGACTCAAGACAGGGTCTACTACATGCTGGCCCCCTCTCCTGAGGCCATGAGGATCTGGATGGACGTTATTGTCACTGGGGCAGAGGGATACACTCAGTTCATGGTGTAGAACAGGGTTTCCCAAACTCAGTCCTCGGGACCGCAAAGGGTGCACGTTTAGTTTTTTGCCCTAGCACTACACAGCTGATTCAAATAACCAACTCATCATTAAGCTTTGAATCAGCTGTGTAGTGTCAGGGCAAAAACGAAAACGTGCACCCCTTGGGGTCCCGAGGACCGAGTTTGGGAAACGCTAGCGTAGAAGTTGTGATGAACCCACGGTGGAAGGACACATCCAGTTGATGCTGTAAAGAGTTGTGCTTCGGCCAGAGTGGAGGGATACGACCAGCGTGCGTTTCCGGCACCAGGACTAGATCCTCTCTTTTCTCTGTGACTCAAATGGACGGTTGTTCTTATTTCTGTATTTTTTTTTTTTTTTTTTTACCTTTTCTAAAGAAGTATTCTCCAACAGTGTGCATTAACTCTCACTGTAACTCTGCGGGGATTGGCCAGGGTTTTTACGCCATCATTATGTTGACAAAGCGCCTGGTCATTGATTAACTAGCAATGTCCATAGCAACCGCAGGAGGTTGGTGGCACCTTCATTGTTATTATAATGAGCCGACCTCCCCTCAGCGGTCTCCACTGATAGCAACACGATGTGCTGTAGTAAACAAGCAAAACAGAACAGTCATTTCACTTCCTGGTTGTGTAGGGTCAAATGATCAGGGAGCAAGATACTGATATTTACTCAACCCCCAACGTCCTCGGGTCTCCTCTGTGTGTGTGTGTGTTTCAAAGTTGATTCGTCAGGTGCACAGGATACAACAGGTGTAAAACAGTACAGTGAAATCCCTACCTTGAGAGCTCTTTGCCAACAATGCAGTGATGATGCTGATAATAATACTATAGAAAATCATAGAACAATAGAATACATGTTTTAATTTAAATTAAAACCACACAAGAAGAACTACGATGTGAGGTGGAAACACGAGAATGCAAGTATGTACAGGTCAGTGTCAGTACCTTATTCAATGTGCAGGGGTACTGGAGTGGTTGTATGTACAGGTCAGTGTCAGTACCTTATTCAATGTGCAGGGGTACTGGAGTGGTTGTATGTACAGGTCAGTGTCAGGACCTTATTCAATGTGCAGGGGTACTGGAGTGGTTGTATGTACAGGTCAGTGTCAGTACCTTATTCAATGTGCAGGGGTACTGGAGTGGTTGTATGTACAGGTCAGTGTCAGTACCTTATTCAATGTGCAGGGGTACTGGAGTGGTTGTATGTACAGGTCAGTGTCAGTACCTTATTCAATGTGCAGTGGTACTGGAGTGGTTGTATGTACAGGTCAGTGTCAGTACCTTATTCAATGTGCAGTGGTACTGGAGTGGTTGTATGTACAGGTCAGTGTCAGTACCTTATTCAATGTGCAGGGGTACTGGAGTGGTTGTATGTGCAGGTCAGTGTCAGTACCTTATTCAATGTGCAGGGGTACTGGAGTGGTTGTATTTACAGGTCAGTGTCAGTACCTTATTCAATGTGCAGTGGTACTGGAGTGGTTGTATGTACAGGTCAGTGTCAGTACCTTATTCAATGTGCAGGGGTACTGGAGTGGTTGTATGTACAGGTCAGTGTCAGTACCTTATTCAATGTGCAGGGGTACTGGAGTGGTTGTATGTACAGGTCAGTGTCAGTACCTTATTAAATGTGCAGGGGTACTGGAGTGGTTGTATGTACAGGTCAGTGTCAGTACCTTATTCAATGTGCAGGGGTACTGGAGTGGTTGTATGTACAGGTCAGTGTCAGTACCTTATTCAATGTGCAGGGGTAGTGGAGTGGTTGTATGTACAGGTCAGTGTCAGTACCTTATTCAATGTGCAGGGGTACTGGAGTGGTTGTATGTACAGGTCAGTGTCAGTACCTTATTAAATGTGCAGGGGTACTGGAGTGGTTGTATGTACAGGTCAGTGTCAGTACCTTATTCAATGTGCAGGGGTACTGGAGGGGTTGTATGTACAGGTCAGTGCCAGTACCTTATTCTGTATTTGTCGTTCATAAGAAATGATATATTTAGTGCAAAAAAAGTAAAGATAAACGCCAAAATAATCACAAAATAGCAAAGTTGGGTCGGGGCTCTCAAGACAGCAGCCATATAGTACGGTGCCATCTTATCGTGTGTGTGTTTATGTTTAATGTGCTCACATAACCCAGAGGTGCTAATCTTTTTGAATTGTACCTAATGTCCTCTGTTGTGTCCTCCAGTGTAGCCAAAGGTCAAATCATCTCGGCATGGAGTATCTGGGGTCAGGCTAGCCAGGGGTTGATGCGGTATTGGGCATTAATTTACTTTTTAACCATTAGATTAAAAAAATAACTTTTGAATGATATCAATGGCTGGTTTTATCATTAGTTATATTATACTGTATTTATGCTATTCATTATCAATGCATGTATCTTTATTTTTGCATACAGAGAAATAAAGCAAGAACATATTGTGCCTTGAAAATGTGTTTGGTCATTTTTCTTGAAAACAGAATATGTTATCATAAGGCATGGATTTGTTGGAAGGTTCCTTTGAACGTAAAGATTCTGGGTTTGCTTATCATCACTGAGGCGCCATGTGCTCAGAACCAGCAGTATCAAATGAGAACCACTAGAGGGTGATCTTGTCCTGGACTCAGACTGGCTCCTGGTCCTCTCTCCAGACACAGGTGTAGTGGCACGTTGTGTGCACACAGGGGGTTACTTCAACTAAAGCACAGGTTCACTTTTCCCACGGTCTGAGAGAACATCAGATATAAGAAACCTGCTATGACATCATCTTTGGCACTGTTTTCTGTTCAGACAGCATTATTTAGTTTTTCATGTCAGGTAACACATGTTTAATCATTATCCATTGGTTCACTACATTGCGAGTGTATGTAAAGAAGGAGACTGAGCACCATAGACTGCATCATTTCAGAATGAGGGGTGCTGTAGCTCTGCTGGTGTTGCTGTTCTGTCTGTCTGGGGTCATGGGGTCAGGGAGGGCGTGGAGGGGTCACAGAGAATCAGTGGTGGAAATAGTACTGAATTGTCATACTTGAGTAAAAGTAAAGAGACCTTAATAGAAAAATAACTCAAGTAAAAGTGAAAGTCACCCAGTAAAACACTACTTGAGTAAAAGTCTAAAAGTATTTGGTTTTAAATATACTTAATGCATCAAAGGTAAATGTAATTGCTAATATATACTTAAGTATAAATCATTTCAAAAGTAAAAGTATAAATCATTTCACATTCCTTATATTAAGCAAACCAGACGGCATCATTTAAAAAAAATGTATTTACAGATAGCCAGGGGCACGATCCAACACTCAGACATCATTTACAAAATGAAGCGTTTGTTTAGTGAGTCCGCCAGATCAGAGGCAGTAGGGATGACCAGGGATGTTCTCTTGATAAGTGTGTGAATTGGACCATTTTGCTGTCCTGCTAAGCATTAAAATGTAATGAGTACTTGTGGGTGTCAGGGAAAATGTATGGCGTAAAAAGTACATTATTTTCTTTAGGAATGTAGTGAAGTAAAAGTAAAAGTTGTCAAAAATATAAATAGTAAAATCAAGTACAGATACCACAAAAAAAAAACTTAAGTAGTACAGAGAGTGGAGCTTAGTAACGTGGAGGCCAGACTGAGAGACATGGTGGTGGTCCTGTGTAGCTCAGTTGGTAGAGCATGGCGCTTACAATGCCAGGGTTGTGGGTTCAATTCCCACAGGGGGCCAGTATGAAAAAAAGTATGCACTCACTGAACTGTAAGTCGCTCTGGATAAGAGCGTCTGCTAAATGACTAAAATGTGGATGCCAGACTGAAGGACTGTGAGGGGGAGAATGCAGGTTGCTGGCATGTTCTAAATATGGAAGTTGATTTATAGGTAATTATAAGGTCAGTTCACTGAAAGATTAACTGATTTATTGTCATAATTCCAGCACAAGCAGCTTAACCGTCAGCCATGGGGGCCAGAGTGACAGCCAGTGAGAAGGAGGTGACTATTAGAGAGGAAGACTGAACTGACAGCTCCAGAAGAACGAGGTAGAGGAGCTGGTGAAAGAGAATGCAGGTAAATGTCACAGAAATATCTGTTTAAATTATACATTTATTTGAGTAATTTTTTATATGGTTTAACTTTCTTCAGTACTAACTTTTAACTCATTTTCTTTCATGTTATGTCCAATGTTCCCTAAAAAAATTATTAGGCACTGAGCAAATTTCAGATCTGCTGAGTCCAAACTTGAAATTGTGTGCAACTTCCGGCGCGTGTTTACTGAGAACACTAAGGCTGTACCTGCTTTAAGTTACAGATATAACAGTGGCCAAGTAGGCTACTGTGGCTATTTGATCATAATGTAGGCCTACCAGAGTGGCCTACCAACAAAAACAATGGAGGAAAACGCATCCCATAACATTTTTACATGGAAATAGCTTTTCTTTCATTCAGCCTACAGTAGCAGCCAATGTGTGGTGTTCAATGCTAACATTCCATGAGGCTGTTGAAAAACAACATGCAAGGCTTGACATTAACCTGTTTATCCTGAAAATGTTGTGTTTGAACTGAAAATGTTGTGTTTGATGCAAGAAACCACTTTACAAAATAAAATGTATTATTATTCCCATACCATTATTACAGAGAATCAGTCAAATTATGCTACGCTCTGCCTATTGGCTACTTAGCTTATTCAAGACCGTCTCAAAATACAAGACTTCCCCTTTAAGACATAAACAAGCTCTTTAGTTGACTGGCTTTTCAAAGATAGCTAGAAATGCACACATTTTGTGCTCTTGTTGGAAGCAACCACTCCCCCATTGTTGACTAGAAATTAGCTATAACTGGGCTAATAACTCACCAACTAGCAAAGAATATGATTTTGCCTAAGCATTGTTGTCACTAGTTTAATCCAAGTAGGGAAAGGGTGGCGGGGTTGGAAAGTAATAAAGGGGAATATATATATTTTTTTAAAGAATGTGTGTGTATGTATGTATGTATGTATGTGGGTGTGTATGTATGTGTGTATATGTATATGTGTTTGTATATATATATATATATATATATATACACTGCTCAAAAAAATTAAGGGAACACTAAAATAACACATCCTAGATCTGAATGAACGAAATAATCTCATTAAATACTTTTTTCTTTACATAGTTGAATGTGCTGACAACAAAATCACACAACAATTATCAATGGAAATCAAATTTATCAACCCATGGAGGTCTGGATTTGGAGTCACCCTCAAAATTAAAGTGGAAAACCACACTACAGGCTGATCCAACTTTGATGTAATGTCCTTAAGACAAGTCAAAATGAGGCTCAGTAGTGTGTGTGGCCTCCACGTGCCTGTATGACCTCCCTACAACGCCTGGGCATGCTCCTGATGAGGTGGTGGATGGTCTCCTGAGGGATCTCCTCCCAGACCTGGACTAAAGCATCCGCCAACTCCTGGACAGTCTGTGGTGCAACGTGGTGTTGGTGGATGGAGCGAGACATGATGTCCCAGATGTGCTCAATTGGATTCAGGTCTGGGGAACGGGCGGGCCAGTCCATAGCATCAACGCCTTCCTCTTGCAGGAACTGCTGACACACTCCAGCCACATGAGGTCTAGCATTGTCTTGCATTAGGAGGAACCCAGGGCCAACTGCACCAGCATATGGTCTCACAAGGGGTCTGAAGATCTCATCTCGGTACCTAATGGCAGTCAGGCTACCTCTGGCGAGCACATGGAGGGCTGTGCGGCCCCCCAAAGAAATGCCACCCCACACCATGACTGACCCACCGCCAAACCGGTCATGCTGGAGGATGTTGCAGGCAGCAGAACGTTCTCCACGGCGTCTCCAGACTCTGTCACGTCTGTCACGTGCTCAGTGTGAACCTGCTTTCATCTGTGAAGAGCACAGGGTGCCAGTGGCGAATTTGCCAATCTTGGTGTTCTCTGGCAAATGCAAAACGTCCTGCACGGTGTTGGGCTGTAAGCACAACCCCCACCTATGGACGTCGGGCCCTCAGTCTGTTTCTGACCGTTTGAGCAGACACATGCACATTTGTGGCCTGCTGGAGGTCATTTTGCAGGGCTCTGGCAGTGCTCCTCCTTGCACAAAGGCAGAGGTAGCAGTCCTGCTGCTGGGTTGTTGCCCTCCTACACGTCTCCTGTTGTACTGGCCTGCCTCCTGGTAGCACCTCCATGCTCTGGACACTACGCTGACAGACACAGCAAACCTTCTTGCCACAGCTCGCATTGATGTGCCATCCTGGATGAGCCGCACTGCCTGAGCCACTTGTGTGGGTTGTAGACTCCGTCTCATGCTACCACTAGAGTGAAAGCACCACCAGCATTCAAAAGTGACCAAAACATCAGCCAGGAAAAATAGGAACTGAGAAGTGGTCTGTGGTCAACACCTGCAAAACCAGTCCTTTATTGGGGGTGTGTTGCTAATTGCCTATAATTTCCACCTGTTGTCTATTCCATTTGCACAACAGCATGTGAAATGTATTGTCAATCAGTGTTGCTTCCTAAGGGGACAGTTTGATTTCACAGAAGTGTGATTGACTTGGAGTTACATTGTGTTGTTTAAGTGTTCCCTTTATTTTTTTTGAGCAGTGTATAAAGATTGGTGGTGGAGGAATAATGGTTCGGGCTAGGCCCCTTAGCTCCAGTGAAGGGAAATCTTATCGCTACAGCATACAATGACATTCTAGACTATTCTGTGCTTCCAACTTTGTGGCAACAGTTAGTGGAAAGCCTTCCCAGAAGAGTGGAGGCTGATTTAGCAAAGGGGGGGGGTACCAAATCCACATTAATGTACATGATTTTGGAAGTAGATACTTTTGGCCATGTAGTGTATGTTTAATGTTTTGTTTTAAACTGCGTAATAAAGTACTGGCTTTGCAGTAATTGAGGTGAACTCTGCTGATGGTAAATTTGAGTAACAGCAAAGCATAAATGTGTCTACCATCTCATATGACTCAATTTGTTTTGATAAGGCACTTGTATAATATACAGTATTAATTTTTTTAACCTACAAGAGTGTACTAAACAGTAAATTAATATTGTACAATCATGCTTTTGTATCAATGGGGGAAATCCACAAGGCAGAGGAAAATGCACAGACCAACATTTTTATTGAGGACTTCAGCACTACAACAGCTTGTGTGGAAGGGGGGGGGTTCAGTATCAAATGATAAATAACAGTACGCCTGGTTGGACACAGTGCCTAAAGGCCCCTCTAGATCACAGGAACATTCTAGAACTCTGCAGTTGAGTTCTAGAACATTCTAAAAACACAGCCATTCTAGAATGCCTCCGTTCCGGAACATTCTAGATTAGAAGAACACAGTTCTAGAAGACAGGGCCGAGCACGCATGCACTCAGTGGGGCCGGGTGTGAGGTCCCTAGTCTTCGGACTCTCCAGGGCTTCTGATGTCGTCTATCTTCAGGATCATCTTGACTACCTGGGTGGCCAGAGAGATCTGCTGCTTCTTCCCATGAAGAGTCTCAATCACATGCTGCTTCTTCATGTCTGGGGGAGAGAAGAGGGTCAACATCAATAACAGATTTATTTAGGAAAATATCTAATGCTTTATATCAAGGGTGTCAAACTCATTCCATGGAGGGCCTAGTGTCTGCATGTTTTTCCTTTCAAATAAGACAACCAGGCGAGGGGAGTTCCTTGCTCATAAGTAACCTTACATTTGTCAATTAAGTACAAGGGTGGAGCGAAAACCCGCAGACACTCGGCCCTCCGTGGAATGAGTTTGACACGTGCTTTATATTAAGTAACATTGTAAATATACCCATCTTTTGTATATCCAGTTAACTAAAAAAAATTACATTTGTCAAGTTGTGAGTCTGTCCTTACCATTGGTGTTGAGGTGCAGACAGTCGATGCCCAGGGCTGGGTTGGACTCTGTGACCTGCCTGGCACGGACCTCAGTCATGGTCTGGATGGAGTTGAGGCCGCTGTTCTCTGCCAAGGCCATGGGGATCACCTCCAGGGCATCAGCAAAGGCCCGCATGGCATACTGCTCCAGAGATGGGCACTGCAGAAGGAGTAGAGGGAGAGATGAGAACATAGCTTTGTTTCAGATAATTCACCATTGTCATCAAACGTCAGGCTATTACCGTTTCTGAGTCACACTCCAATGCAAGGTTTTACAGGCCTTCAGAAAGTATTCACACCCCTTGACTTTTTCCACATTTTGTTGTTACAGCATGAATTTAAAATGGATATGTGTCACTGGCCTACACACAATACCCCATAACATCAAAGTGGAATTATGTTTTTCTAAATTTGTACAAATTCATAAAAAAACGACAAGCTGAAATGTCTTGAGTCAATAAGTATTCAACCCCTTTGTTATGGCAAGCTTAAATAAGTTCAGGAGTGAAAATGTGTTTAACACGTCACATAATAAGTTGCATGGACTCACTGTGTGCAATAATAGTGTTTAACATTAATTTTTTTTATTGACTACCTAATCGCCGTACCCCACGCATACAATTATCTGTAAGATCCCTCAGTCGAGCAGTGAATTTCAAAACAGAGACCTCAAAGACCAGGCATTTTCCAGTGCCTCGCAAAGGGCACCTATTGGTAGATGTGTACAAATATAAAAAGCATTGAATATCCCTTTGAGCATGGTGAAGTTACACTTTATATCAATACACCCAGTCACTACAAAAGATACAGGCTTCCTTCCCAACTCAGTTGCCGTAGAGGAAAGAAAAAGCTCAGGGATTTCACCATGAGGCCAATGGGGACTTTATAACAGATACAGAGTTTAATGGCTGTGATAGGAGAAAACTGAGGATGGATCAACATTGTAGTTACTCCACAATACTAACCTAACTGACAGTGTGAAAAGAAGAAAGCCTGTACAGAATAAAAATATTCAAAAACACGCATCCTGTTTGCAACAAGGCACTAAAAGTAATACTGCAAAAAAATGTGCCAACTTTTTGTCCAGAATACAAAAAGTGTTATGTTTGGGGCAAATCCAAAACAACACATTACTGAGTACCACTCTCCATATTTCTAAGCATAGTGGTGGCTGCATCAAGTTATGAGTATGCTTGTAATCGTTAAGGACTGGGGAGTTTTTCAGGATTAAAATAATAATTGGAATGCAAAACCTGGTTCAGTCTGCTTTCCACCAGACCCTGGGAGATGAATTCACCTTTCAGCAGGACAGTAACCTAAAACAAGGCCAAATCTACACTGGAGTTGCTTACCAAGAATATAGTGAATATTCCTGAGTGGCCGAGTTACAGTTTTTGCTTAAATCTATGGCAAGACCTGAAAATGGTGGCCTAGCAATGATCAACAACCAATTTGACAGAGCTTGAAGAATATTGAAAAGAATCATTGCACAGTCCAAGTGTGTAAAGCTCTTAGAGACTTACCCAGAAAGACACAGCTGTAATCGCTGCCAAAGGTGATTCTAACATGTATTGACTTAAGGGGTTGAATACTAATCAAGATAGTTTTACATTTTCATATTTTTTTTTAAACAAATGTTCAAATTTTTCTTCCACTTAAGAGTATTTTGTGTAGATCGCTGACAAAAAAAGAGGACAATTAAATCAATTTTAATCCCACTTTGTAACAACAAAATGTGGAAAAGTTAAGGGTTGTGAATACTCTCTGAAGGCACTGTATATGTTTGACCTGATACTGTGTGTGTGTACATTGTACCTTGTCAGCGGCTTGGTTGACGGCGAGGGCACAGGAGATCTCAGAGGCTCCGCCCCCGTACACAATGCGGTTGTCTCTGACCAGGTTACGGATGACACACAGCGCATCATGCAGCGCACGCTTAGCCTCCTCAATGATCTGACAGGGACATTTAAAAAAAAATGGTAGTTAGTGCTGGACTGCAATGAAAGCATGCACACTTACGGCCCCCCCAGGAGCAGAATTGTCCATCCCTAGATACCAATGATTGGGAATCTCTGAGTTGTCTACATAAACCGATTATCAGTCCCCTCTGCATTGTCTCCAACAGTCAACATTAGCAGACTAACAGTCCACCCACCATTTTGTTTCCTCCGCGGATGAAGATGGTGACGGCCCTGGAGTTCTTGCACTCCTCGATGACCAGCATGCGGTCCTTGGTGGTGCCGAAGCAGATCTCCTTGACGACACCGGCCGAACCCAGCTTCTCAGCAGTTAGCTCAGAGAACCGTGGCACGATGCGACCTCCTGTCGCTATGGCAATCAGCTGAGGCAGGGGGGAAACAGAGGTTAGCAACGCAGGAATACATGGGGGGAAGAAAAAAAAAACAGTAACAACATTTTGCAGCTGAATCGCATGATGTCTGTATGCAGTGGGTGTCTCACCTCGATCTCAGGTCCTCCGACCCAGCGGATGGCGGGCAGCTCATTCTGCAGCAGCAGGTGGTTGGCCTCGTCATCAAAGCCCCACTGGCAGATGGCCAGGTTAGCACCGGTATCCTTGATCTGAGAAAAGTTACAATATGACATTATAATTTCACTTATTTATGTTATTTCATCACGACATATTCAGTGAACTCAACTATCTTCAGTTTAGATCATATTTAATTAAATTACATTCAAGGAGATGAGGGTCCTTCATATACACATCTTAAATAGAAAGGTCCTCTGTAGCTCAGCTGGTAGAGCACGGTGCTCGTAACGCCAGGGTAGTGGGTTCGATCCCAGGGACCACCCATACACAAAAATGTATGCACGCATGACTAAGTCGCTTTGGATAAAAGCGTCTGCTAAATGGCATATTATTATTATTAAAGTTAGGCTGACTGAATGTCAGTACTGTACCTTCAGCAGCTGTATTCTAGAGAAATAGTAAGTTCTAAAAGGTCACGTGACTAACCTGTTTGATCATCTCCAGGAACTTGTCCTTTTCATACTTCTGCAGGGCCTTGTATTCCTCCACACAGGTCACATCCAGCTTGTGCTTGGTCTTGGGCTTAGGGGGCTCAAACGGGCAGGTCAGGATGGCCATCTTTGTGTCTTTCAGGAGCTGAGGGGAAAGGAGGAACGGAGATTGTTGTAGAAGATAATTTGTGCCGGATGATTTACCTAGCTAAATACAATTATAAAAAGGGAGTGCTTTAGACTTCGATGGGCTAAAAGAAATAATCTAAAATCTACAGAAATTGTCAGCTCTCACACAAGCCCAATGTAAGATGAATGTCCTAGATGAAAGAGGTGAGAGCCATGGTGCTGTATCCCCTGTCAATGCCAGACCACTCCACTGGGGACAGAGTGACTGGAGTAAGGGAGGGGAAGATGAGTTACTGATACATTCTGGTTGGATCGGAGGTGACAGCATAGGCATGCTAACGTGACCCTTGTATCAACTGTATGGCTGATGCATCGCTGCCGTCTGACCGGGGCCACACCAGCATAAAAGTCAACAGCTATTACAGTGAACTATCCTGAGAGGCGTGTACCTTGGGCATCTGAGGGTGGCTGAACTCCTTGTCTATGATGACTCCCTTGATGAGCTGCGTGTCCTCCAGCTTGCCTCCCACCTTGCCCTCCATCTTGATCAGCTCAAAGTCCACGTCCTTACGGTTCATGTCCGCCACGGTCAGGACGGCGTTCACCGCGATCTCCGCCATCTGTCTGTGGCAGCGGTTGATCCTGAAAGAAGGAAGATGGGGGAGAGAAATCTGTATGAGACCTAATGAAACCAATGGCCAGGTTCACAAATAATAAATGTATGCCATCACATATGGGCCAAATCAATTTGTGTATCAATGTATCTATGTGCAAAGAGCGCAAAACTCTACATCATGTTGCCATGCCAACAAAAAAAGGCAACAGCTAGCTGGACCATATCTGACATTTCTGAAAGTTGCCACGAAGACCACAAAAAGCACCAACTTCCAATAAAACTCACACTTTGGATCCCAGTGTGGTCATGGCGGTCTGGATGAGTGGCTCTGTGTTGCTGGGGTCATAAGGATACGTCTCGCTGATCTTGTCCAGCTGCGCGATGGCGATCTTGGCGGCCTGGTCGTACCCGTCAGAGATACGGATGGGGTGGATGCCCCTGTCCAGCAGCTGCTCCGCCTCTTCCAGGAGAGCACCGGCCAGCACTGGAGAGGAGAGGTGGGGGGAGTAAGTTCGGATGAGTGTACCAATATGATTCTGCATTGATGAACATAATCTCATCATAGAAAGAATTGCAGGTAATGTGCATGGCTTTCAGAAATTGTCAGCTCTCTCACAAGCCCCATGTAAGATGAATGTCCTAGATGAAAGAGGTGAGAGAGCTGTGGTGCTGTATCCCCTGTCAATGCCAGACCACTCCACTGGGGACAGAGTGACTGGAGTAAGGGAGGGGAAGAGGCGCATTCTGCAATATTAAACCAATGTCTGGATTGGCACAAAAAAAAGTAACCAGGAGTAGTCTACCATCCAATTTTCATAACACGATAGAGATGCAAGAGACCGCACTTGTTTAATCAATAAGCTAATGAGTCTAAGAGCAAATCAGGGAGACTTAAATATGTAGGGGAGCGTACCAACGACTCCGGTGGTCCCGTCTCCGATCTCGTCGTCCTGAGACTTGGAGAGCTCCACCATAAGCTTGGCAATCTGGTGGTCCACATCCATCATGCTGAGGATGGTGGCGCCGTCGTTGGTGACAGTCACCTCCCCATCCCTGTCAACCATCATCTTGTCCAGGCCTAACGAAGAAGGAAAAGTGAAAGGGGGGGGGGGGGGTTAAATGTACTGCAACAACATTAGCAGTGGCTTTATTGTAGCGCTGTGAATGAATAAGCTTCGGTGTAGCTGTATGTTTGGCCTCACCGTTTGGTCCTAGTGACGTCCTCAGCGTCGAGGCAACCGCCTTTGCTGCCATGATGTGAGACTGCAAAACACAAAATCAAATCTGGTGAGGGAGGGATGCTGCAGGAATAATTCACTACAACAAAGGAGCTAAAAATCAAGATATCTGGTTATCACTAACTAGGTAGATGGCTATGTCCGTGAAAATGATTTGACAACTTACGTTGGTCAAACTCATTCATTGTCAAGAAGTAACTGACAAACCTTGTCAGCTAGGCTAGACAGCCAACTTTAGCTAAGCTACTTATCGAGTAGCTAACGTTAGCTGCATGACAGCATACGCACGTTCAATGAAATCAAACTATTCATTGCACTTTATTTAATATTCATCATAACTAAGTGAGAAAACACAGAACGATTGATGGCATGTTAGTTAGTTAAATGATTCCATTGTTTATTTGACAACCAGCCGCGACTCACTGACACTGGCGTCTTCAGAAAATAAGCACATGGGCAGACTTAGCATGCCGCAGCTAATCCGCTAGCTAGCCAATTTCTACAACATGAACTAAACATACAATTTGACTGGCTCAGAATGTTAGCTATAAGCCCATAACTAACTTACTAGCTAGTTAGCCAACTAAACAAGTGGGCCTGAAGTTGCATGTGTTCTGCAAATGTGCCTTGATAAGATCCTGACACATGAACGAAGTGGCATGCTAGCTAACGGGACTTGCTAAATCCATTGTACCTTCAGTGCGTCAAGGCCCGATAACCGAGTCTTCTTATCCTGATCTTTGATTATGATGAACGGCCGTCCATACTCATCGAACGCGAGCTGCCCCATAGCGGACATGTTGGCTGAAAGACGGCGACACTTCAGAAGTGTCCACGGCTGAAATTCAGACTTTTATCGGTGAAAAAGTGGAGTGTTGCTGGGCATCTGGTCGCACGGGTCTGCCGGCGACTTCTGGTCTGGAAGGATCTCAGGGCGGGGAGGGCGAGACAAAGTGGGGAGGTTGATAAATCATTGAATTATTAGATTTTTTAAAACTATATTGTGAAGATAGATTTCAGTTGCCTTTTATAGAATTAACGGTTTGAGAGAGGTGTTGTGCATAAAAGGTTTTAATTTACTTTATTTTCCAAATTCCTCCTATTATCACGTTGCCAAATGAGTTCTTCCAGTCTCGCGATTCTCTCACTCTTGTCTCGCGGTGTAGTCTCTTCGGTACTAAAGTTGGAAAGAGTAATGAAAATGTTGGATCAAATAGAGGTTAAAACTCCGTAACTGTATTCGTTTGATAATGTGTTTTGGGGTGAATACGTTTATTTGAATAAACTATCAGACAGCTCATTTTGCAGTTTTACTGGTATCGTTTGGCTGCTCCATTCAGACCTTTCCTATGCTTGAGGAAATCGTCCAGAAAAGTGAATTAAATATTTGGCTTGTGAGCTAGTTAGTGCCATTTTTGTCTTTCAGTTCCACCAAATAAACTATATCGGACTTAGTAGCTGTCCAGGGCTGGAAGACTGCCACTCAGGAGGAGTTTGACAGCTACCTGGGTCATTCTACAGATTCGGTGCCTTTTGTGATTGAGGAGGATGAAACAATGAACATTAAAATCTTAAGCTTTTTTTTATTTGATGTGACAAAGTAATGTGTGTACTTGATAGAAAATACATTTTCCCATCTCAATGTAGAGTATTAAGTTATTATTCTGTATTATTTTCTCAAACAAGTCCCAATTTAATTCAACCCCGTCACAGTCATTTTGTTATTCAACTATTCATTTTTCCAATAAGCTTGAGATCAGCTTCTGGCATAATCTCACAGTTTAGATGTCCCTTGTAAATAATGGCATATTGTAATTAAAGAGAAAATCAAGAAAAACTGACCAGCACCATCCTTTCCAGTTTACGATGAAGAAATTTCTAATCTAACTCCACATTTTCGCAAGAAATGTGCAAGAATGCTGCGTAATTCCTGACAAAATTGAAATAGCCTTATTTACCCTGATTTAATACACACAATAAAAACACTATTGATGTTATATTTTGTGTATTTAATACAAAAATGGAAAAAAATAATCTCGTAACAGGGATGAATGCACCGCAACAGGGTTGAAAATCATGTAACAGGGTTGAGTGAAAAGCATCACGTGTCATATGTTTTATCTTTTGAGATCACTAACATGTTGCCATTTTTTAAACATTTTAAACATTTTTAAACCTACTGTCAACATAGCTTTTAAAGTTTAAACAATCAAAATGAAATCTAGACAGATTAAAACACATTAATAAACTAACAACAGTTACAACATTTTCATTGATTTCATAGAAATATCCAGAGTAATGGCAGGAATGTCTGTGTTGTTTGAATGTTTGAACATTAAGCAAACATCTTAACATTAATAACCTATAGGTAAGCCTACAGAATGTTCACCATTTTTACTGAGAGAGCCTAGCCCACACTTCCTTCTGTATTTCCATGTGCCTAGAAGTCACCGGTTTAGGGGGGATCAATGTGTTCCAAGATGTCCTCAAATGGATACCACAGGATATCATCAAGAAGTGGCCAGAAGTACCTATTTGGTCCAGCACAGCACATGCATTTGACCTGCACATGGGATTCATCTGTGGCTAGAATTATTCCGGGATAGAAATCGTCATCATATTTGGCCACGCACCATTTCCCGCATATGTCTGGATTTGCCCAATCAACCTCCCTCTGTGACACGACTGATGTAACTCTAGGGGTAAATGTGAAATGTTGTGTATTGAAACACTGGCATTCCAGTTTCTTGTTGTGGACTGTGCACATACAGCTTACATCACGGTAGGCAATTTGCCTTGCAGCCACACAAACAACTTGGTGGATCCGCATTGTGGATGGAACTACTGGCAAATTGGCTGGCATACCTTGGACGGCTTTCTCGATGGCCTCGTCTTCAATGAAGTAAAGCTTGATGGCAGTGTTGTTCTCCTCTAAGACCCTGTACAGAGTATGAGCATTTGGGATGTCACATCCTTGACTTATCAGCCTGTCTGCGGTTCTTTTTAGGGTTGCACCAACACCATCTGGTGCTCCCTTCCCATGTCCAGGAGAATTACCTGACCACCGGCGCGCGGGTGTCCCTCACCTTCCTCTCTATGTGTGTTTCCTTTCTGCTGCTGTTTTTTCCATTGTTGAATCTGAAATTGTAGGTCAAGGTCAAGTCGATGACCTGCTTACTCTTCAAGACTAAATATTGTATCCTTTTAATCACTATGTAGTAAAATGAACATGAACTTGCAGATAATACTCCTAAATATGTCAATGTATATAGGAGAGAGAACAAATTAATTGTCACTTTTTTAAAGTTATTATTTTCAAAAATTCCTCGTACTTTTAGTTGATACTGTAAAACCGTAAACAACAAACATTCAACAAGAAAATATGATCGGTATTAAGCAATATACATTAAATATTGCTAAGATTTAACAGCTATTCAACCCTGTAATAGCCATTCAACCCCGTAACATTGAAAAATGTGATGGGGTTGAATGTGACAGGGGTTGAAGAGTTTGTGCTAATCTGTTGCTAATTCGGGATGCTAGCAGCTAGCAGTGTGCCACATGGCCTTATTCAACAAAAGACATTGTTATACTTCATAGCTATAAAAACAATTATTGGTAAAATCTTAACTATGAATTCCCCCAACAGAGTTGAATACCTGAGATTGACAAAGCCCATATGTGCTTAAAAACATGAAATATTTATAAAAAGTGAGAGAGCAGCTTACCACTTGTCACACCAGGCTTCTCTGAAGACTTGTATGATGTCACTTCCTCATAAATGATGTCCACAGGATCAAACCATTATTTAATTGTGAGTGGGGGTATTGTTGCGTTACGGGGTTGAAAGAAATACAAGGACAGGGGTAAAAGCCTGAATTTCTCAGAAAATAAAATGTCTTATGCTGAGAAAATGGATTATGCATAATAAGGGGGCATATACAATTAATTTAACAAAAAAAAAGCATTATTATTTAACACTGTGTACTCAAAATGAGTCACGCCATTTGCATGATGGTCAATAGGGACAGGCGAAATTCTTAATACTCCTAAGAAAAGCAAACATATAAGTATTGAAATTCATCTCTGTTTAAAATCATATTCTCTACTCCATATTAAAAACATGTAAAACTTTGAAATGTTGTAATTTAAGTGTAGTTTGATAAAGGTTCTGACAAGTTATAACACTAGTACATCTTGGGACACTGACAATACTGAAATGTCACCGAATCTGTAGAATGACCCACCTGCCTGCCTGTCAGTCCAGTTGGATGATACGCGAATCTCATGGCGTTTCAGAGAACTGTTCTCCAAAAGCATCCTCTTATCAGAGAAAAGCAGTTCGTGTTATGTTAAGCGTTAGTTAGATACATAAATGGACACATCAACGTGCATAAGGACAGCCTGTTCCTTCCTGGGGCATGTCGTGCGTCACAAGTGACGTGACCTCCGGGTAGGATTTGTATGGTGCTGAACGTGTTCAAAGGTTTATTCTACAATGTTACAAAAGGAATTCCACGGGGATCTGCAACTAGCTCTTCAACTTTCCGATTGTGTAGGTAAGATACATGAAATGCAATCAGTCGCGGACATTTAGAGGATGATTATCTATTCTGAATTCAGTTTTACGTGGGTCTGTTTTTCATCTGTTGTCGAGGTGGAATGGAAGGATCAGTGTCAGTATGGATGATGTTTCTCAGTTTTCAATCCAGCATGTCGACGTCGATTTCTGCACAATGTTTTGTTGATTTGTTGATGACAATGGGGACAATGTTGCCACAACAATTATAGATTTGATACACTGTAACAGCTTGCTATAACGTAAAGTTTCACTGACTTCTGTTGTTTCTGCTTGTCCAGCAGAATGCCTTGTGAGGTAAAGCCTCGGTTCCTGGTTCTGTACGGGTCTCAGAAAGGCCAGGCCCAGTCCATAGCCGAGGGGATAGCTGACGAGGCCGAGGAGAGGGGACTGTTTGCTGACATCTGCTGCTTGAGCGAAGGAGACAAGGTAAAGTTAACAAACACAAAATAGTGTCAACCTGCCCTGCATGGCATGCATTCCAATGCGGGCACAACACCTAAAATGGTAAACATCGCCTACTATCAAGCTGCTAAGGAAACATAACTAGCTTATGTATGAGTGTATTTGTGGCAGATGTTGTTACTGGCCTGTTCTATTCTCATACAAATACTGGTCCTGTTTTGTGTATCCCGCCCCCAGTTTAACTTGGAGAAGGAGAGTGCTCCTGTGGTGTTCGTTGTGTCTACCACTGGGGATGGGGACCCACCAGACACGGCCCTGAAGTTTGTCAACAGAATCAAGAAGAAGACCCTGCCCAGCGACCTCTATGCACACCTCTGCTATGCTCTTCTTGGTAAGGAAGTATTGTGTGTCTCAGACTAAATGCCTAGTGCCGAGATGAATTGCTACTATTGCTTTAAAATAACAGATTTTGTTGATAGATTGTGTGATGGTCAATACCTTGTTTTTCTCTGCTCCAGCTCTGGGTGATACGAACTATGCAAATTTCTGCAACTGTGGGAAGACTATTGATGACCGTCTACAGGAACTTGGCGCTAAACATTTCTACGCAACAGGACATGCAGACGACGGTGTAGGGTAAGGCCCAAGGTTTTTTAATAGGGAAAATAATACATCTTATTACATGTTGATGTATGAGAAACACTTGAAATCCTGGCACTCACCTAGGAAGCTTTAAAGTAGGGGTACAATGTCTTCATGAATCGGTAGCAATAAAAGTGGGATCAATACAGACACACTTTGAATATACTTTCCCTACTTACCTCGTGTCACCTCATTTGTGGTGTGTGGCACATTATCTTTCAGATCCCTCACACTGCTTGTCTCTGAGTCTGAGTAGACTTTGCTTTCTGTCCAGGTTTCAGTTGGTAGTGGTCTCTTAGGGTCTTTCTCATGTTAATAGTTTAGCTCTTAATCCAAACCTTGTCGTGTGTGTGTGTGTGTGTGTCCAGGCTTGAGTTGGTGTTGGACCCCTGGCTTGAAGGACTGTGGGAGGCCATCAGAGGAGCGTTATCCAAGATGGCCGCCCCTCAGCCTGAGAGCGATGGCCATGTTAGGGACCTGAAAGCATCGTCGAACGAAACGCTCGAATCGTCAGCGACAGACATCAAACTCCACCTCCTGAGTCTCAACGAATCAGAATACCAGAGCGCAGACTCCCTCAGAACAGCAGCGAGTGCTAAGACTGATTCTCTGGCTGTTTCACCATCAGAGACAGGGAGCACAGTCACAGGGACTGCTCTTAAACTTGATGGTGTTGTCTCTGATCCCAAGTCAGTGTTGGAGACACAGAGTGGACAGACCGGGGCTCCCCGTGCTGTTGTAGAGGCTTCTCTGACACGCTCCTTGCCCCCGCTGTCTGAGTCTGCCCTCAATGTCCCAGCTCTGCCTCCACCCTACCTGGATGTGACACTTCAGGAAGCCACCATAGAAGAAGAGGTGTGTTGTGGTAATACTGGGTTCTTTTAGCACTATTACATGGTTCACCTTTGAATTGAAAGTTGTCAATCACTCATATTTGTTTGAATTCTAACATCACCAGCCCCTCATCTCCCTCCCCAGACCAGTACTCCGCTCAGTAAGGAGACACTTCACGAGGTTCCCATCTCAAGGGCATTCCAGCTGACCAGAGACGACTCCGTTAAAACAGCCCTTCTGATTGAGATGGACATCTCAGTGAGTGGCAGTCCCTCTCTTACAACATGGTTTCATGCAGAGACCAATAGATTGGCCAATAGATCAAATTGGTAGTTAAACTAGTTTCTTTACTCCATCCTCTCCTCTGTGTACCAGGCCCACCCTATGGCCTACCAGCCTGGAGACTCGCTTGATGTGCTCTGCCCAAACAGAGCCTCCGAGGTGGTGGAGCTGCTCCATAGACTGGGCTTACAGGACCAGAAGGGCCACCGCGTCCAGCTCTCACTGCGCAAAGAAACCAAGAAGAAAGGTATGCTATTCTCTGTAGTCATACATGGGACAGCAACAGTGTTAAAAAAATTAATAAAATAGTCTCTATATAGTTCAATAGTCATGACATTAAACAAATATATTAAAACTGTATGTAACTACACACAGTGTCTGTAATCAATGTAAAATGTGACCCAGTGTTGTTTCCCTCCAGCTGCTCAGATCCCCTCCTACATCCCAGAGAACAGCACTCTGCACTACCTGCTTACCTGGAGTCTGGAGATCAGGACTGTCCCTAAGAAGGTACCTTCTCCTTTCACTTCCTGTACCTGAACTACCCAGTCCAGAACCTGTCTGTGAAAGAGAGAGACAGACACTCTAGGTCCTACTGAGCATGTGTGGCAGACAGCTAAGGTTGCAGTGTTGGCAGGGACAGTAGGGTGCAGGAATGTAGCCTGGGTGCCAAGCCTGTCTCTGCCTCAGCCATCTTGCCGTAGTCTTGTTTGGCAAGGCGTCAATGTAACATTGTTGAACGCAGAAAAAGTCCCAGCAGTCCAGAAGTAACTACAAATATGAACTATACTATCTTGGACAATAGGTTTTTTGCTCTGTGGTGTGTGATGTTACTTTGTGTCTTCTCAGGCGTTCCTCCGTTCCCTGGTGGAGTGTACAGGAGACAGTGGTGAGAGGAGGAGACTACAGGAGCTGTGTAGTAAACAGGGATCAGCCGACTACAACCTCTATGTCAGAGACCCCAGCCTCGGCCTATTGGACCTGCTCAGGGCTTTCCCCGCCTGCCAGCCCCCTCTCAGCCTCCTCATAGGTCAGAGCACACTCCCTCTCTTGTCAGTCATAATGTCTGAGCCGTTGTTTTGCTTTTACACGTCACAAAACCGAGCAGGTAGCTTAGTCGTTAAGAGCGGTGTGCCAGTAACCGAAAGGTCGCTGGTTCTAATCCCCGAGCCGACTAGGTGAAAAATCTGCCGATGTGCCCTTAAGCAAGGCGCTTAACCCTAATTGCTCCTGTAAGTCGCTCTGGATAAGAGCGTCTGCTAAATGACTCAAATGTAAATGTAAAACATGTCTCTAGTTTCTAATGATCACCAATACGGTGATGTACTGCTATTCTTTACCTAACCAGCAGAGGGCAGTATAGCCTCAGGAAATGCAGGTTCAATCAAATTTTACATTGTGCGTTTTCCCCCTACTTAGCTATTTTTTCCTTCTTTTTTTAACTAAACTTGGGTTTTTTCAAAATGTTTTACTGACTCCTAAATGGCCAAACCAATGTTCCTGCATGGCTTCAATCAAGTCTTGATCTAGTACCCCAAAAAGGAAATTGTTAAATTGCATATTCTTGCGACCCCCCCCTCAGTGGTTCCATCCTGTCTCTCCATTTGGTCACCCCAGACACAGAGAACTATTGGCTGCAGACAGACAGGCATTATAGTCTGTCATGGCATAAGGCCTAGACTTGCGCTGAGGATGACTTATGTAGATTTAGTTGTAGCCCATTGGAAAGGGCATTTCTATCATATTGTACTTAAAAGTAATCTAATACTCATAAAAAATACTTAGACTGGAGCTGTGTAATGTGTCCCATTTGCACGTGTTAAGTTGGGATGTCCTCCCCCAAAGAGGCGGTGTCATGACTTAATATCCTAATAATATGCTAACAGCAGCACCTTTTCAGTAGTAGAACCGGGCGATGCAGAAATTTGGCCATTTTATAAATGGGGACATTAGGACCCTGGTGAAGAATGTGCTGGTGGAAATGTTTTGGGTCCACTAGCTGTTGGCTGGGGTCCTGTCATTGACTATCCTACTACATTTAAACAGGGGCATAGCTACAGAGCTGTGGAGGGCAGGGCAGTCCACGGGTTAACGATCACTACTGCTCTCACTGTGTCTGTGTTAAAACACATTTACTGGCCTCGGGGTGCACCATTAGCTTTGACTGAGTGAGTTTAAGGTGGAGTAAAGCTTTGTGCTTAACTATTAGCTTTACTGTAGCATTTACTCGCCAAGCTACAGACGCTGTGGAATGTAAAGGTTGGATAAAGAGGTGATCTGTAATTGTAATCCACTTTGGGGTTAAGATTTCTCATCTTGTGTAATGGCCAAAAACCTGAAGGAACACTTTTATTTTATTTTTTTACAACAAAAATTACATAGCGTGAAAAATCGCCATCACTACTGTTCATTTTCTGTGATAGAAAGTCTGCTGTCAGAACTCAGAGGCCTGGCCCGGGCTGTAGACAGACAGACAGGGAGGGAGGGAATGGGACAGTTAATGGGCATGTTAAACCTGTCGTTGAGGAGATTAGAATGCCAGTGGGGAGATGGAACTCCAGCAGTGCCTGGGGCTGGGGGGGCTACTGGGTACACCATGTCTCAGTGATACACCCTGAGCTGTTTACTGTAGAAGAGCTGAGTTAGTCCAGCTGTTCTGGTTCTCTCTCTCTCTCTCTCTCCTCTAGCTGTTTGGGTTACTTTAGGGTGTAAGTGAAAAAATGGGTTGAGATGTTCTAATCTTCTTCACTCACCCCAAACCATTACATTGGACACATTTAGCAGACTCTGATCCAGAGCGACTTACTTTTTTGTACTGGTCTCCATGGGAGTCATAACCACAACTCTGGCATTTCAAGCGCCATGCTCTACCAACTGAGCCACACCGTACCCAAATGATGTTACTCCAAAAATGAATATTTTGTTTGAGAATTTAACTCGGACCTTCATAGTAACTTTTCCTGGTACCATATTCCTCAGAGGCCTCATGCCCAGACTCCAAATTACCCCAAAAGAGGGCACCTTCATGGCTGACATTGAAATATGGTGGACATTAACTATCTCCATCCTACATGCACCACATCTACACTCTCTGGGGATATCAAAACTTTCTGATTTCATGAATACAGAAGTATGCCCTAAAATAAATGTGCGTGAGGCGTATGTATCTGTGTGTATAACGAGGAAATAGGACTTGGAGGTTAGGTGGGTGAATCTCAACTCGGAAGTAGGATTTCCCCTCCTCAGTTCCTTTACGCCATTGACAGTGATCTAAATAGAAAGGGGATAGTGATAGAATGGATGGATGCCTCCCTATGGGGATATCCTCTCACCTGTTGCATTTTCCTTTTCCTTTCAGAACATTTGCCCAAACTGCAACCAAGACCGTACTCCGCGGCAAGGTAAGCTGGTGTACTAGGGCAGCAGGTAGTCTAGCGGTTACAGCGTTGGGCTAGTAACCGAAAGGTTGCTGGTTCGAGTACCCGCGCCGACAAGGTGAAAAATCTGTCGACGTGCCCTTGAGCAAGGCACTTAACCCTAATTTGCACCAGGGGTGCTGTACTACAATGGCTGACCCTGTAAAACTGCACCTATCCTGTGGGAATTTATTTTTAAAAATATTTGGGGGAGGGGAAGAGAAAGATCAAAGAAGTTGAGTGGGGGATAGAGAACGCGGGATGGAGGGAGAGAAGTCCACCAGAGCGAGAGGAATCAGAGATGGAGGGAGAAAGAGAAGGCGATTAAAGAAAGAGAGAGAGAGGGTCCAGTTACAGTGTTTGTGGATGAGAATCACAGGGTTGTTTACTGTAATTTAGCATCCCAGGCATGGCTGGGCCTGTTTTATCTATCTAATGATGTACCGCATTCACTTTCACACTTCTTTCCATAGCCTGATCAGTGGAGCATCAACAGGACTGTGGTATATTTAAGCAATAAGGCCCGAGGGCGTGTGGTAAATGACCAAGGCTAAGGGCTGTTTGTACACACGATGCAACGCAGTGTGCCTGGATACAGACCTTAGCCGTGGTATATTGGCCACATACCACAAACCCCCCGAGGTGCCTTATTGCTATTATAAACTGGTTACCAACGTAATTAGAGCAGTAAAAATTAATGTTTTGTCATACCTGTGATATACATTTACATTACATTTTCATTTTAGTCATTTAGCAGACGCTCTTATCCAGAGCGACGTACAGTTAGTGAGTGCATACATTTTCATACTGGCCCCCGTGGGAATCGAACCCACAACCCTGGCGTTGCAAACGCCATGCTCTACCAACTGAGCTACACGGGACTATATACCACGGCTGTCAGCCAATTAGCATTCAGGGCTCGAACCATCCAGTTTATAAATTCACTTATTTACCCTCTACGTAATCTACTGGAACAAGCCTATGGTATACAGTCACTTATTTACCATCTACATACTGGAACAAGCCTATGGTATACAGTCACTTATTTACCCTCTACGTAATCTACTGGAACAAGACTATGGTATACAGTCACTTATTTACCCTCTACGTACTGGAACAAGCCTATGGTATACAGTCACTTATTTACCCTCTACGTAATCTACTGGAACAAGCCTATGGTATACAGTCACTTATTTACCCTCTACATACTGGAACAAGACTATGGTATACAGTCACTTATTTACCCTCTACATACTGGAACAAGACTATGGTATACAGTCACTTATTTACCATCTACATACTGGAACAAGACTATGGTATACAGTCACTTATTTACCATCTACATACTGGAACAAGACTATGGTATACAGTCACTTATTTACCCTCTACATACTGGAACAAGACTATGGTATACAGTCACTTATTTACCATCTACATACTGGAACAAGACTATGGTATACAGTCACTTATTTACCCTCTACGTACTGGAACAAGCCTATGGTATACAGTCACTTATTTACCCTCTACGTACTGGAACAAGACTATGGTATACAGTCACTTATTTACCATCTACATACTGGAACAAGCCTATGGTATACAGTCACTTATTACCATCTACGTACTGGAACAAGACTATGGTATACAGTCACTTATTTACCATCTACATACTGGAACAAGCCTATGGTATACAGTCACTTATTACCATCTACGTACTGGAACAAGACTATGGTATACAGTCACTTATTTACCCTCTACATACTGGAACAAGACTATGGTATACAGTCACTTATTTACCCTCTACGTACTGGAACAAGACTATGGTATACAGTCACTTATTTACCCTCTACATACTGGAACAAGCCTATGGTATACAGTCACTTATTTACCCTCTACATACTGGAACAAGCCTATGGTATACAGTCACTTATTTACCATCTACGTACTGGAACAAGACTATGGTATACAGTCACTTATTACCATCTACATACTGGAACAAGCCTATGGTATACAGTCACTTATTTACCATCTACGTACTGGAACAAGACTATGGTATACAGTCACTTATTTACCCTCTACATACTGGAACAAGACTATGGTATACAGTCACTTATTACCATCTACATACTGGAACAAGACTATGGTATACAGTCACTTATTTACCCTATATGTACTGGAACAAGCCTATGGTATACAGTCACTTATTTACCCTATATGTACTGGAACAAGCCTATGGTATGCAGTCACTTATTTACCCTCTATGTACTGGAACAAGATAGTACACTTACAGTACCTTCATATCTTTTCTCCACTATTTCTCCTAGTCTTTTACTCTATCACTTCCCCTTTCACTACTTCTACTCTCTCTCCCTCTCTCCCCCTCCAGCTCCAGTTTAAGACATCCAGGTCGGCTGCACTTTGTGTTCAACATCATAGAGTTCCCAGCATGCACTGGGAGACCAGTGGGGAAGCGAGGCCTGTGTACTGGTTGGCTCTCTGACCTCGTCGATCCCATCCTGGTGCATCCTGGGAAGGCTCAGTCTTCCAGCACCTCAGCCCTCCCAAAGGTGAGTAGTGGAGTCACCTGTGTGTGTGTGTGTGTGCATACAAACGTAACATGTAAAGTGTTGGTCCCATGTTTCATGAACTGAAATAAATTTTATTTCTCGCAACTTTTGTGCACAAATTTGTTTACATCCCTGTTAGTGAGCATTTCTCTTTTGCCAAGATAATCCATCCACCTGACAGGTGTGGCATATCAAGAAGCTGATTAAACAGTATGATCCTTACACAGGTGCACCTTGTGCTGGGGACAATAAAAGGCCACTCTAAAATGTGCAGTTTTGTCACATAACACAATGCCACAGATGTCTCAAGTTTTGAGGGAGCATGCAATTGGCATGCTGACTGCAGGAATGTCCACCAGAGCTGTTGCCAGATAATTTCATGTTAATTTCTCTACCATAAACCGCCTCCAACATCGTTTTAGAGTATTTGGCAGTACGTCCAACCGGCCTCACAATTGCAGACCACGTGTAACCACGCCAGCCCAGGACCTCCACATCTGGCTTCTCCACACCCGGACAGCTGATGGAACTGTGGGTTTGCACAACTGAAGAATTTCTGCACAAACTGTCAGAAACCGTCTCAGGGAAGCTCATCTGCATGCTCATTGTCTTCACCAGGGTCTTGACCTGACTGCAGTTCGGCGTCATAACCGACTTCTGTGGGCAAATGCTCACCTTCAATAGCCACTGTGCTCTTCACGGATGAATTCCGGTTTCAACTTTACCGGGCAGATGGCAGACTGTGTGTATGGCGTCGTGTGGGCGACGCCATATGTCAATGTTGTGAACAAAGTGCCCCATGGTGGCTGTGGGGTTATGGTATAGGCAGGCATAAGCTACAGACAACGAACACAATTGCATTTTAACGATGGCAATTTGAATGCACAGATACTGTGACGAGATCTTGAGGCCCATTGTCGTGCCATTCATCCGCCACCATCACCTCATGTTTCAGCATGATAATGCAAGGCCCCATGTCGCAAGGGTCTGTACACAATTCCTGGAAGCTGAAAATGTCCCAGTTCTTCCATGGCCTGCATACTCACCAGACTTGTCACCCATTGAGCATGTTTGGGATGCTCTGAATTGACGTGTACGACAGCGTGTTCCAGTTCCCGCCAATATCCAGCAACTTCGCACAGCCATTGAAGAGGAGTGGGACAACATTCCACAGGCCACAATCAACAGCCTGATCAACTCTATGCGAAGGAGATGTGTCGCACTGCATGACTCATGGTGGTCACACCAGATACTGACTGGTTTTCTGATCCACACCCCTACCTTTTTTTAAAGGTATCTGTGACAAACAGATGCATATCTGTATTCCCAGCCATGTGAAATCCATGGATTAGGGCCTAATTTATTTATTTCAATTGACTGATTTCCTTATATGAACTGTAACTCAGTAAAATCTTTGAAATTGTTGCATGTTGCATTTATATTTTTGTTCAGTGTATATATGTGTGACACACCCATAAACACTTTTTGACCTTTGACCACAGGTCCATGTGAGTCTGCGTCAGAACTGCTCCTTCCGCCTGCCCTCTGACCTCTCCAAACCCCTCATCATGATTGGACCAGGCACCGGGGTTGCGCCCTTCATTGGATTCCTACAACAAAGGTACAGCCCACAAAGATGGAGGATTCATACTAACCAGGATATTGTTGTGTTCTAAAGGATGCTTGTTTATCTGGTCAGTGAGTGGAAGTGTTGTTTGAGTTGTGAAGACCAACTCTTTGTGAAGTTTACTCTCTATGACTCAAGAACACTGACATGAATTACAAGGCTGCTATAACAATTATGATGCAACAGGAAGTGTTTCAGCTTGGATCAGTGTGTTAAATCAAATGTTTACTGTTCAAGGACACCATCAATGAATATTAATATTAACAATGCTTAAGTGATGTCATCTGTAAGTTAGTCATACGTTGTTTTGCATTGATCTCCATAATCAATGACTAGAGATCCCACCAAAGGTTTTGCAATGCTCTCTGTCCAATAAGTCTTTATAATATAATATGCCATTTAGCAGACGCTTTTATCCAAAGCGACTTACAGTCATGCGTGCATACATTTTGTGTGTGGTGGTCCTGGGGATCGAACCCACTACCTTGGCGTTACAAGCGCCGTGCTCTACCAGCTGAGCTACAGAGGACCACAAGCTTGATGGTGGTATAATAGCAATGTGACAGACCGAGCTGTGATCACGTCTGGGATCAGTTCTTCAGTGAAACTACCTGTAGGAGGAAATTACCTCTAAACGTTGATTTGAAGGTCCGTTGTGTGTTCTACCCCTATTGGTTAAAGGGGCAATCTGCGGTTGCTACATCCATGTTTTGGCTTATATATTAATGATATGTACCCATTGATTCTTAAAAAATAGAACTTTATAAATGCCTCATTCGCTTAGTTCAACTGTCGTACCCCATCAGAACCCAAAATATAAACTTGTTTTACTCCCAATGTTTTTAAACGATGTAAATGTAAAAAAAATAGTTAATAGCCTCAACATGGTTAAAACTATCATGTTGATATCATGGATGGTCAGTCCCTTGCATCCATAGCTCTGTCTATGAATTTGAGAGTGGTTACCTTTCTCCAGCCCCATCCCTCAGCTTTTTACCGAAATGCTTAATTGTTTCAACCGCTGATTGCCCCTTTTTAATGTTAGGATTTGGAGAGGGTAAGCTGATCCTAGATCTGTGCCTAAGGGCAACTTCCCACTGAGGTAATAAGTCAAGCCATTCCAGAGATGTTGGCTGTCTGTCTGGGGTTTATGACTTGGACTGTAATGAACCAGCCGATGGAGATGTATTGATTTGAATGTAAAGAGGCCTACAGACGGTCTGTGTTAATGTAAATCATAGCTGGTCATTACTGGGAGGTGCACCTCTGCTCAGACACGGGTCACACCACCCGCCAACTACGAGTGTGCGCGTGCGTGCATGGTTGATGAATGGCTCACGTTGCTAGTTCAACTACACCAACCTGTCGATGTCGTGATCGAGCGTGTTCTCCCATTTGCAGTCAGTGACATCCCCTCACTGTTGTGCCCTGCTGTTCAGGGCATTAGTTGACTTAATTTTCAAGCTTTTACAGTTACTTGTGTCAACTAAAGAAATCAATGTTTCTTGGCACTTCTCAGGCTTTAGCCTAGACCCAGAAAAAACTAGCAATGTCACATCTGGAGAGATGCTCTCCAGTGTGTTTTTCTCTTTTAGTATGGGGCTGCAAAATCAGTGCAGTCTGGGTTGTCGGTTCTTGTGTGGAATTACATGTACCCACCACAATTTACATTAAGCGTCCTCTTGCATGTGAAACATTTCTCAGATTAGCGATGACATGTCTGTCAAGTTCCTTTCAAACCTGATTTGATATAACTCGGACATTCCGCTCTATAGCATTAGGAAATGTTTTCATGTCTACAATATCACCAATCGGTAACATACAGGTACATAGTAGCCTTCAGTAAGCCCTGGTGATTGGCTGTAGAAAGGCAGCTTCTTGTTTCTAATTGCATTTCTCCATAGACATTCATTTTCTCTACATAAAGCTTTTCACCGCAAGATGAGGAAGAAGTTGGGTGAAACGATCTTTCAGTGCTCCCTTTTCTCTCTCTGTCTGTCAGATTGTAAAACCTGTCACGAGGAAAGCTTTGTACAGTGCCTGACTTAAGATTCCAAACAAGGCGTCTACCCCTGATGTCGTGCTTTGATAAGAGATAACAACGTCCATTTTGTCAACAGGACGCTGTATCACCAACAGCCATTTTGAAAGCAGGACGCCAACAAAGCCTGAAGGGCCTCCTTTTAGCAACAAAGCAGCATGGGGACGTTTCACTTCTTCCTCCCTCTCTCCCTCCGTCGCTTCCCTCTCCCCTCACTCTTTCCTCCTCCGTTGCTCCCTCTCCCCTCCCCCCTTCTGTCATCCTGTCTTCCTCTGTCAATCGATGGATGTTTTGAAAATGACTGTTCCACTTTATAACTGCAGGAGCGATGGAGAGAGGGGGAGAGCGATGGGGAGAGGGAGAGCGATGGAGAGAGGGGGAGAGCGATGGGGAGAGGGAGAGCGATGGAGAGAGCGAGAGGGAGAGCAGAAGCGATGGAAAGAGGGAGAGCGATGGAAAGAGGGAGAGCGATGGAAAGAGGGAGAGCGATGGGGAGAGGGAGAGAGCGATGGGGAGAGGGAGAGAGCGATGGGGAGAGGGAGAGCGATGGGGAGAGAGGGAGGGAGAGCGATAGGGAGAGCGATGGAGAGAGGGAGCGAAGGAGAGAGGGAGAGGGAGCGGTTTAAATATCATAACTCGGTGGGATCTGGAGACCTCTGGCTGTCTGACATTGATTAGTCGTCTGAGCTTAAGGATGAGTAATTCATTGAGGTTGTTCACCGGATGACAGGTAGTTGAGTTTGGTTACTGTAAATGACTCTATAGTATCTCCACATTCAGCTGAATGCATTCAAAATAGGGCATGCTAATGTCTTTGAAATTCGGCATCCAGGTACAGTATTCATAGCTCAGTGGTACTTCCTGGAATTATCACGGACAGTCTCCTAAAACTCCCACAACACCACACATACAGAACATAAAACCCATTCAGCCTTCCTCTGTAGCTCAGCTGGTAGAGCACGGCGCTTGTAACGCCAAGGTAGTGGGTTCGATCCCCGGGACCACCCATACACAAAAAAAAATTATGCACGCATGACTGTAAGTCGCTTTGGATAAAAGCGTCTACTAAATGGCATATTATTATTATTATTATTATTATTAAATCAAATAATTGCTGCATTTACAGAGACCTCATTCCTGTTCAATCACAGTTTCCTCTAATCCTTTTTCATCTGAGAGGCAACTGCCTCCTTTGGACCCAGAATGGAGTCTCTGGCTCTGATGCTGTGACGCTGTTTCCCTCAGGGCCTGTGGTCTGGGCAGAGATGTGATTTGTATTCAGAGGGAGTGGCAGTTTGGTCTGTGTGGCGCAGTAGACATAGAAGCCAGGCTTTTCATATTGATATTGATCCTTGTGAGGAGGGGAGAGGAGCCCAGTTAAATACGTTTACTGATTTTTAATCAGGAATTGCAGATTGACAATAGTGGATGATGTCACTTGTTAGGTCTGCTCTCTGCTTAACTAAGGGATGCATCAATGAGACTGGAATGTTCTGGGTATTCAGAAACCTTATCCAGTCAAGGTTCTCCACATCTGATAGCGCCTGGCCTGTTGCTGGTCAGGTGACTAATGTGATGGTGAAGGTCGGAGGTGTTATCAGGAGAGAGATGTCACCCCCCCACAGCGGGTGTGTAGATCACAGCACACTGCCTGAGCGTTTTGTGTCTTTGTGCCACCTCTGTGCAAAGGATTCTGGGAGCCCTGACAGACTCGTTGGCCACAGGAGGAATCACTTTTATAGAAGTGGGGCTGACGTGCGGAGGGTGATGTGTACACACAAACACACACACACACGTGCGCACGGCGAGAACTCAAGTCCTTGTTACATCTATGGTGTAGTGTGATCCATCTCTTTAGTAGCATGTTATTTTAGTGTCCCCTCTGTACTTCATCATTCCCCTCTGTACTCCATCATTCCCCTCTGTACTCCATCATTCCCCTCTGTACTCCATCATTCCCCTCTGTACTCCATCATTCCCCTCTGTACTCCATCATTCCCCTCTGTACTCCATCATTCCCCTCTGTACTCCATCATTCCCCTCTGTACTCCATCATTCCCCTCTGTACTTCATCATTCCCCTCTGTACTCCATCATTCCCCTCTGTACTCCATCATTCCCCTCTGTACTTCATCATTCCCCTCTGTACTCCATCATTCCCCTCTGTACTTCATCATTCCCCTCTGTACTCCATCATTCCCCTCTGTACTTCATCATTCCCCTCTGTACTCCATCATTCCCCTCTGTACTTCATCATTCCCCTCTGTACTCCATCATTCCCCTCTGTACTCCATCATTCCCCTCTGTACTTCATCATTCCCCTCTGTACTTCATCATTCCCCTCTGTACTCCATCATTCCCCTCTGTACTCCATCATTCCCCTCTGTACTCCATCATTCCCCTCTGTACTCCATCATTCCCCTCTGTACTCCATCATTCCCCTCTGTACTTCATCATTCCCCTCTGTACTCCATCATTCCCCTCTGTACTTCATCATTCCCCTCTGTACTCCATCATTCCCCTCTGTACTCCATCATTCCCCTCTGTACTTCATCATTCCCCTCTGTACTCCATCATTCCCCTCTGTACTCCATCATTCCCCTCTGTACTTCATCATTCCCCTCTGTACTCCATCATTCCCCTCTGTACTCCATCATTCCCCTCTGTACTCCATCATTCCCCTCTGTACTCCATCATTCCCCTCTGTACTCCATCATTCCCCTCTGTACTCCATCATTCCCCTCTGTACTCCATCATTCCCCTCTGTACTCCATCATTCCCCTCTGTACTCCATCATTCCCCTCTGTACTCCATCATTCCCCTCTGTACTCCATCATTCCCCTCTGTACTTCATCATTCCCCTCTGTACTCCATCATTCCCCTCTGTACTCCATCATTCCCCTCTGTACTCCATCATTCCCCTCTGTACTCCATCATTCCCCTCTGTACTCCATCATTCCCCTCTGTACTCCATCATTCCCCTCTGTACTCCATCATTCCCCTCTGTACTCCATCATTCCCCTCTGTACTTCATCATTCCCCTCTGTACTCCATCATTCCCCTCAAGTACTTCATCATTCCCCTCAAGTACTTCATCATTCCCCTCTGTACTCCATCATTCCCCTCTGTACTTCATCATTCCCCTCTGTACTTCATCATTCCCCTCTGTACTTCATCATTCCCCTCTGTACTCCATCATTCCCCTCTGTACTCCATCATTCCCCTCTGTACTCCATCATTCCCCTCTGTACTTCATCATTCCCCTCTGTACTTCATCATTCCCCTCTGTACTTCATCATTCCCCTCTGTACTCCATCATTCCCCTCTGTACTCCATCATTCCCCTCTGTACTCCATCATTCCCCTCTGTACTCCATCATTCCCCTCTGTACTCCATCATTCCCCTCTGTACTTCATCATTCCCCTCTGTACTCCATCATTCCCCTCTGTACTCCATCATTCCCCTCTGTACTCCATCATTCCCCTCTGTACTCCATCATTCCCCTCTGTACTCCATCATTCCCCTCTGTACTTCATCATTCCCCTCTGTACTTCATCATTCCCCTCTGTACTCCATCATTCCCCTCTGTACTCCATCATTCCCCTCTGTACTCCATCATTCCCCTCTGTACTCCATCATTCCCCTCTGTACTTCATCATCATTCCCCTCTGTACTTCATCATCATTCCCCTCTGTACTTCATCATTCCCCTCTGTACTTCATCATTCCCCTCAAGTACTTCATCATTCCCCTCAAGTACTTCATCATTCCCCTCAAGTACTTCATCATTCCCCTCTGTACTGTATAGATGTTGTAGGGAGATCCAACAGTGTCACTGCTCCCTAAAACCTCTGCTGTGAGCCAGGACTCTGTCTCATCTTTAACCTCTGCTGTGAGCAAGGACACTGTCTCATCTTTAACCTCTGCTGTGAGCAAGGACACTGTCTCATCTTTAACCTCTGCTGTGATCAAGGACACTGTCTCATCTTTAACCTCTGCTGTGATCAAGGACTCTGTCTCATCTTTAACCTCTGCTGTGAGCAAGGACACTGTCTCGTCTTTAACCTCTGTTTTGAGCAAGGACACTGTCTCATCTTTAACCTCTGTTGTGAGCCAGGACACTGTCTCGTCTTTAACCTCTACTGTGAGCAAGCACACTGTCTCGTCTTTAACCTCTGCTGTGAGCAAGGACACTGTCTCGTCTTTAACCTCTGCTGTGAGCAAGGACACTGTCTCGTCTTTAACCTCTGCTGTGAGCAAGGACACTGTCTCGTCTTTAACCTCTGCTGTGAGAAAGGACACTGTCTCGTCTTTAACCTCTGTTGTGAGCAAGGACACTGTCTCGTCTTTAACCTCTGTTGTGAGCAAGGACACTGTCTCGTCTTTAACCTCTGCTGTGATTAAGGACACTGTCTCGTCTTTAACCTCTGCTGTGAGCAAGGACACTGTCTCGTCTTTAACCTCTGCTGTGAGCAAGGACACTGTCTCGTCTTTAACCTCTGCTGTGAGCAAGGACACTGTCTCGTCTTTAACCTCTGCTGTGAGCAAGGACACTGTCTCGTCTTTAACCTCTGCTGTGAGCAAGGACACTGTCTCGTCTTTAACCTCTGCTGTGAGCAAGGACACTGTCTCGTCTTTAACCTCTGCTGTGAGCAAGGACACTGTCTCGTCTTTAACCTCTGTTGTGAGCAAGGACACTGTCTCGTCTTTAACCTCTGCTCTGAGCAAGGACACTGTCTCGTATTTAACCTCTGCTGTGAGCAAGGACACTGTCTCGTCTTTAACCTCTGCTGTGAGCAAGGACACTGTCTCGTCTTTAACCTCTGCTGTGAGCAAGGACACTGTCTCGTCTTTAACCTCTGCTGTGAGCAAGGACACTGTCTCGTCTTTAACCTCTGTTGTGAGCAAGGACACTGTCTCGTCTTTAACCTCTGCTCTGAGCAAGGACACTGTCTCGTCTTTAACCTCTGCTGTGAGCAAGGACACTGTCTCGTCTTTAACCTCTGCTGTGAGCAAGGACACTGTCTCGTCTTTAACCTCTGCTGTGAGCAAGGACACTGTCTCGTCTTTAACCTCTGCTGTGAGCAAGGACACTGTCTCGTCTTTAACCTCTGCTGTGATCAAGGACACTGTCTCGTCTTTAACCTCTGCTGTGAGCAAGGACACTGTCTCGTCTTTAACCTCTGCTCTGAGCAAGGACACTGTCTCGTCTTTAACCTCTGCTGTGAGCAAGGACACTGTCTCGTCTTTAACCTCTGCTGTGAGCAAGGACACTGTCTCGTCTTTAACCTCTGCTCTGAGCAAGGACACTGTCTCGTCTTTAACCTCTGCTGTGAGCAAGGACACTGTCTCGTCTTTAACCTCTGTTGTGAGCAAGGACACTGTCTCGTCTTTAACCTCTGTTGTGAGCAAGGACACTGTCTCGTCTTTAACCTCTGCTGTGAGCAAGGACACTGTCTCGTCTTTAACCTCTGTTGTGAGCCAGGACTCTGTCTCGTCTTTAACCTCTGCTGTGAGCAAGGACTCTGTCTCGTCTTTAACCTCTGTTGTGAGCCAGGACTCTGTCTCGTCTTTAACCTCTGCTGTGAGCAAGGACACTGTCTCGTCTTTAACCTCTGCTGTGAGCAAGGACACTGTCTCGTCTTTAACCTCTGTTGTGAGCAAGGACACTGTCTCGTCTTTAACCTCTGTTGTGAGCAAGGACACTGTCTCGTCTTTAACCTCTGTTGTGAGCCAGTACTCTGTCCCGCCTCTGTGTTTTTATTGATTGGGCTTTGAGTTCTCCTCCAGTGTATTTATATTTATTTATTTTCACCTCCTTTTTTCTCTTTCAGGGAGAAGGAGAGGGAGGGAAACCCGGAGGCTGAGTTTGGTGAGACCTGGCTGTTCTTCGGTTGTCGCCATAGAGACCGAGACTTCCTATTTAGGTGAGTGTTATTTTGACCAAAACATTGGGTCTTTTGGAAATGGCACCCTATTCCCTGTGTTGTGCTCTACTCTTGACCTGGACCTGCACAGGGTTCTGGTCAAAAGTAGTCCACTGTATAGGGAGTATGCTGCACCCATGCATTCCCAAAGTGTGGCACCCAAATGGGTGACCTCTGACTTTTACTCCAATCAGAGTGCAGATCGTCATGTAAACAAAGAAACTGCCTAGGCCAGGCTGTTATGTTCTATGACGTCATGGTTTCCTGGAACGTGTCACTTTCCTCTGTGTCCTTGACAGCCATGGCGTGATCGAGAAGGTGGTGAGATTGAAGTGGTCCTTGTAGGACAATACTTTATATGATAGTCTGGCTCCCCCCCTCCCCCCATAGGACTAGAGATATGACTAGAACAACACCGTGCGGAGATATGACTAGAACAACACCGTGCTGAGATATGACTAGAACAACACCGTGCTGAGATATGACTAGAACAACACCGTGCGGAGATATGACTAGAACAACACCGTGCTGAGATATGACTAGAACAACACCGTGCTGAGCAACACTGGTACACAGGGATGGAGAGTATATTGTACGCTATAGTGTTACAAAGCTCACAGATAGAGAAATATACACTGAATGTACAAAACATTAAGAACACCTTCCTAATATTGAGTTGCACCTTCCCCTTTTGCCCTCAGAACACCATCAATTCGTCGTGGCATGGACTGTACAAGGTGTTGAAAGCATTCCACAGGGATGCTGGCCCATGTTTACTCAAATGCTTCCCACTGTTGTCAAGTTGGCTCGATGTCCTTTGGGTGGTGGACCATTTCTTGATACACACAGGAAACTGTTGAGCGTGAAAAACCCAGCAGCGTTGCAGTTCTTGACACAAACTGGTGCGCCTGACACCTACTAGCATACCCCATTCAAAGGCACTTAAATATTTTGTGTTGCCCATTCACCCTCTGAATGGCACACATACACAATCCATGTCTCAAAGCTTGAAAATCATTCTTTAACCTGTCTCCTCCCCTTCATCTACACTGAATTGAGTCGTTTTAACAGGTGACATCAAAAAGGGATCATAGCTTTCACCTGGATTCACCTTGTCAGTCTGTCATGGAAAGAGCAGGTGTTCCTAATGTTTTGTACACTCAGTGGATCTATTCCATGAAGTAGATACAGCAATTCCAGTTCAGAAGACTTGAAAACCATTTTTTATTTCAAATCAAACTTGCTTAACCGAGTGAATGCAAATATTCCAACCTTTGTCTTTTAAATTACTTCTAGCACTACCAAAACAACACAAAGCCATGTGAAGGCCCGTACACCAATCAAAGCGATGCATCCTGAGTAGATTACAAAGCGATGGATTTGTCCCAGAAATCATGAAAGAACAGATCAAAGAAAAATCTGCCTGTATTTGTTTATTTCCTTCCGTCTCTTTGTTAAATAAATCCTCACAGCCAGGCATCCTGGGCTGATGGTTGTTTGTTCACAGGGGGAATTCAACCTAACCCAACTTTGGCCATCAGTGGGGGTCTGAAACATGAACTGATAGAAAAATATAGTATTCCCTTTGATGCTAAATATATCCTGTGGTCCTAGGCCAAACCTTGACATCCTGGGTGTGACATTAATATCACAGTGTTCTCCTATAAAAAACTAACTCTGGGATCAGCCCTAATCAACCCCAACACTTAACATATGTGTTAGAGGGTGACACCAATCTGACCTCCAGTCAGTTACTCAGACCCCCTGATGTTTGCTCCCTGTCCCTCCATCTTATTCCCTTATTCCATGGATAGTGATTTCAGTGCAGAGGGGAAGGGGGTTTACATTTTTACATTTTAGTCGTTTAGCAGACGTTCTTATCCAGAGCGACTTACAGTTAGTGAGTGCATACATTTTTTTCATACTGGCCCCCCGTGGGAATCGAACCCCACAACCCTGGCGTTGCAAGCGCCATGCTCTACCAACTGAGCTACAGGGGGACTACTGTAGCTCTTGTTAAGGGCCAGAGTGGCACCGCCAGACCAGACCAGACCAGACCAGACCAGACCAGGCCAGGCCAGACCAGGCCAGACCAGACCAGACCAGGCCAGACCAGACCAGGCCAGACCAGGCCAGACCAGACCACCACCAGACCAGACCACGGTTTGACTGAGAGCTGAGGCCAGAGAGAAGAGCTCAGCTCAGTGGGGTCTGGGTGGACCCCTGGTACAAGGATGTTAACCTTTCAAACAGAAATCAATACAGAAGTCTCATTATATTGGCTGACATTCAACAGAGAACAGGGGGGAGGTCAGAAAAGAGAGAAGGGAGGAGAAATGGCAATATGAAATTAACTTGAGAATATTTATTCTGTTGGTCAACACCTTTCCCCCTAGACGTTTCTGTTAGTCAACACCTTTCCCCCTAGACGTTTCTGTTAGTCAACACCTTTCCCCCTAGACGTTTCTGTTAGTCAACACCTTTCCCCCTAGACGTTTCTACTAGTCAACACCTTTCCCCCTAGACGTTTCTGTTAGTCAACACCTCTCCCCCTAGACGTTTCTGTTAGTCAACACCTTTCCCCCTAGACGTTTCTGTTAGTCAACACCTTTCCCCCTAGACGTTTCTGTTAGTCAACACCTTTCCCCCTAGACGTTTCTGTTAGTCAACACCTTTCCCCCTAGACGTTTCTAATAGTCAACACCTCTCCCCCTAGACGTTTAAGGGGGTGTATTCTTCATGTTGTTGTTTGATCACCAGGAAGTGAACCCTCATCACTGCTCTGTTGATTCTATCTGTGACCTCAGGGCTGTGAAGGAGTCCAGTCCAGACAATCCCAGGGGTCACATGTCAACGTCTTTCTCTTTTTCCTCCCCACCTCCTGTTTTCACTCTTGTCTTTCTAGTGTTTAACATACTTGGTAAACTAGGGATTTGTTTGCAGGGCTGTCAAAAATAGAATTGTTCATACTGAGTCATCCAGATGAATAAATGTCATGAGAAAAACATGGTGATGTTGTAGCAACAATACGTGACATTCAACCCAATGAGGGACAAAAAGAGAGAGAAAGAGACACAGAAGGAGAGAGGGAGAAATGGACAATAAAAACTACAGTGGGGGAAAAAAAGTATTTAGTCAGCCACCAATTGAGCAAGTTCTCCCACTTAAAAAGATGAGAGAGGCCTGTCATTTTCATCATAGGTACACGTCAACTATGACAGACAAAATGAGAAAAAAAATCCAGAAAATCACATTGTAGGATTTTTAATGAATTTATTTGCAAATTATGGTGGAAAATAAGTATTTGGTCAATAACTAAAGTTTCTCAATACTTTGTTATATACCCTTTGTTGGCAATGACACAGGTCAAACGTTTTCTGTAAGTCTTCACAAGGTTTTCACACACTGTTGCTGGTATTTTGGCCCATTCCTCCATGCAGATCTCCTCTAGAGCAGTGATGTTTTGGGGCTGTCGCTGGGCAACACAGACTTTCAACTCCCTCCAAAGATTTTCTATGGGGTTGAGATCTGGAGACTGGCTAGGCCACTCCAGGACCTTGAAATGCTTCTCACGAAGCCACTCCTTCGTTGCCCGGGCGGTGTGTTAGGGATCATTGTCATGCTGAAAGACCCAGCCACGTTTCATCTTCAATGCCCTTGCTGATGGAAGGAGGTTTTCACTCAAAATCTCACATGGCCCCATTCATTCTTTCCTTTACACGGATCAGTCGTCCTGGTCCCTTTGCAGAAAAACAGCCCCAAAGCATGATGTTTCCACCCCCATGCTTCACAGTAGGTATGGTGTTCTTTGGATGCAACTCAGCATTCTTTGTCCTCCAAACACGACGAGTTGAGTTTTTACCAAAAAGTTCTATTTTTGTTTCATCTGACCATATGACATTCTCCCAATCCTCTTCTGGATCATCCAAATGCACTCTAGCAAACTTCAGACGGGCCTGGACATGTACTGGCTTAAGCAGGGGGACACGTCTGGCACTGCAGGATTTGAGTCCCTGGCGGCGTAGTGTGTTACTGATGGTAGGCTTTGTTACTTTGGTCCCAGCTCTCTGCAGGTCATTCACTAGGTCCCCCCGTGTGGTTCTGGGATTTTTGCTCACCGTTCTTGTGATCATTTTGACCACACGGGGTGAGATCTTGCGTGGAGCCCCAGATCGAGGGAGATTATCAGTGGTCTTGTATGTCTTCCATTTCCTAATAATTGCTCCCACAGTTGATTTCTTCAAACCAAGCTGCTTACCTATTGCAGATTCAGTCTTCCCAGCCTGGTGCAGGTCTACAATTTTGTTTCTGGTGTCCTTTGACAGCTCTTTGGTCTTGGCCATAGTGGAGTTTGGAGTGTGACTGTTTGAGGTTGTGGACAGGTGTCTTTTATACTGATAACAAGTTCAAACAGGTGCCATTAATACAGGTAATGAGTGGAGGACAGAGGAGCCTCTTAAAGAAGAAGTTACAGGTCTGTGAGAGCCAGAAATTTTGCTTGTTTGTAGGTGACCAAATACTTATTTTCCACCATAATTTGCAAATAAATTCATAAAATTTTTTTTTCTCATTTTGTCTGTCATAGTTGACGTGTACCTATGATGAAAATTACAGGCCTCTCTCATCTTTTTAAGTGGGAGAACTTGCACAATTGGTGGCTGACTAAATACTTTTTCCCCCCCACTGTATGTCTCCTTCGCTCACCTCCTCTGCAGTATTTACTGCATTTATACTCATTCCTGTCATGGCCTTCATATTTTATTAAAACTAGTTTTTAAAAGTATCCCTGCTACTGCAAAACATTTATAAGAATACCTTCACCCAAGTTCCCTCTGTTTCCAGACATCTCCTCATATATTGTCTAGTCTCTGTCTGTCTGTCCGCTTCTCCATCCTGTCAACCTTGGGTAAGGTTCTTCACTGGCCTAGAAAACAGTAAACCTTACTGTGCTGTTGCTACAAACCCAAAGCCCTGTAAAACATTGACGAGGAATAAACAGACTTGGCAAGCAGGTAATGGATAGACACACACACACACAAGGTTTCTGGGTATTTTATTAGGATCCCAATGAGCTGTTTATTTTTTTATTTTTTAGGGGGTATATCAGCTTTAATATTTCAGATTGTAACTTCCATCAATGTAATTGTCTGCATCACTTCCATTCCCCCATATGTTTTTTTTCTTCTCGTGTGTATATATATATATATATATATATACATACATACACACACACACACACATCCTTTTAAAATTATATTACATTACTTTCCAACCCCACCACCCTTCCCCTATTGGAGTAAACTAGTGAACAACAACGCTTAGGCCTCTACTTCCAGCCCATACATACTATATACATTTTATGGACACAGTCAAATTCTACAATAATTATATTTTGATTGTTTTTACTCCTGAACTTCCTCCGATCATTTTCATGATGTCCATCTGGTTTGCTTCTATATGCCATATCTTTCTAACTGTGCTCTTTCACAAAAGCTCTCAACCTATAACCTATATACTTATTATGGACACAGTATGCTTTACATTAGTTATCTTGTTGTTATTAGTTGTTGTTGTTAGCCCATCCTTCAGCTCCATTCAACACCTCCCATCTATCTCTTAACACCATCCATATTGGATTTCTATTTGCCATATATTTTTCAACTGTACTGTGATGTTTTACAAAAGTTCTGAACCTTTCTATTCTCATTGTTTCTACAGATCGTAAATTGAAAATAAACATTTTTGCTAAAAGTATTATTATATTATTGATCGATTGACTATGACTTTTCAGATCACCCAGTAGTGCTATCTGCAGGGTTAGCTCCAGGTAAATATTGCAATCCTTTAGCCATTCCTGGACCTGTGTCCAAAAACAAGCTACAAATGGACAGTACCAAAACAAATGATCTAATGATTTTGTCTCTTCGCAGCAAAATCTGCAGATCTGGGAAAATTGTATCCCCCATATAAATAACATTCTATTGGTAGCAAGAATTGTATATAATAATTGAAAAATTCAAAATGTTGAATCCGGCGTCGTTTTGCGCATCAATTCATAAACACTATGCCATGGGATCGGTACGTCAAAAATCTCTTCCCAACTATTTTGCAATCTATATGGGACGGCTGTCAATCCTTTGGTCCTTAAATGAAGCTGGTATACTTTTTTATTTATCACAATTTTATTTAACCAATTATATTCTTTAATGCAGGGCAGACAGACAAGTTCCTTACTTTTTCCCCCTTCCACTTTCATTTTCAATTTTTGCGGTAATGCTGCAATTATTTGGTTGTAATTTTGGGTAGAGCAGACATTTCCATATGTTTTTGTTAGCTGCATGTGCGACAACTCCACCAGTCCTACCGATTAATATCATTTATGAAGATTATACTTTTTTTAAACATTTTGTCAAAAAAAAAAAGTTTTTTTTATCAATTAGTATATTTGAGTTTAACCACAATATTTGTTGCATTATTTCTTCTGTCATTTCTGGAGGATTAAATTGAAATTGCAACCAACTTTCTATGGCTTGTTTTAGAAATAGTGATATTTGGGAGATGATTTCCTTTTCAAATAACTTAGTGAGAGGTTGTAATCTGAATAAAGGGAAAAAGGCCATTCTTGAACATTGGGTGAGACAATCTTACTAATTTGCTAGAGAACCAGTTCGGATTTAAGTATAACTTTTGTATGACTGAAGCTTTTAGTGATAGGTCTAATGCTTTAATATTTAATAATTTCTGTCCTCCGAATATATAAATATATAAATAGGCCCGTTTAATTTTTGTCTGGCTTGCCGTTCCATATAAAATTGAATATTTTTTTCTCATATAATTAAAATAACTGTTCGCTAGGCGCAGGTAAGACCATAAGCAAATAGGTAAACTGGGATAATACTAAAGAGTTAATTAGGGTGATTTTTCCACAAATTGACAGGTATTTACCTTTCCATGGTAGCAAGATCTTATCTATTTTTGCTAACTTTCTATTAAAATATATTGGAGTGAGATCATTTATTTCATTTGGGATATGTATTCTGAGTATATCCACATCATCATCAGACCATTTTATTGGTAAACTACATGGTAATGTAACATTTTTATTTTTTAGTGATCCAATACGTAATATAGTACATTTATAATAATTTGGTTGTAATCCAGAGAGGTCCCCATTAGCTGTTGCAAAAGCAGCAGCTACTCTTCCTGGGGTCCACACAAAACATGAAACATGAATACAGAACATTAATAGACAAGAACAGCTCAAGGACAGAACTACATACATATATATTTTTTAAAGGCACACGTAGCCTACATATCAATACATACACACAAACTATCTACGTCAAATAGGGGCGAGGCGTTGTGCCGTGAGGTGTTGCTTTATCTGTTTTTTGAAACCAGGTTTGCTGTTTATTTGAGCAATATGAGATGGAACGGAGTTCCATGCAATAATGGCTCTATATAATACTGTACGCTTTCTTGAATTTGTTCTGGATGTGGGGACTGTGAAAAGACCCCTGGTGGTATGTCTGGTGGGGTAAGTGTGTGTGTCAGAGCTGTGTGTAAGTTGACTATGCAAACAATTTGGGATTTTCAACACACTGTTTCTTATAAAAAGAAGTGATGCAGTCAGTCTCTCCTCAACTCTAAGCCAAGAGAGACTGGCATGGATAGTCCCTCTGATTACCCCGTGTAGCTCAGTTGGTAGAGCATGGCGCTTGCAACGCCAGGGTTGTGGGTTCGTTTCCCACGGGGGGCCAGTATGAGAAAATGTATGCACTCATTAACTGTAAGTCACTCTGGATAAGAGCGTCTGCTAAATGATTAAAATGTAAAATGTAAATTACAATGAAGAGCAATACGTGCCGCTCTGTTTTGGGCCAGCTGCAGCTTAACTAGGTCTTTCCTTGCAGCACTGGACCACACGACTGGACAATAATCAACATTAGACTAAACGAGCATGCAGAACTTGTATTTTGGAGTGTGGTGTCAAAAAAGCAGAGCATCTCTTTATTACGGACAGACCTCTCCCCATCTTTACAACCATTGAATCTATGTTTTGACCATGATAGTTTACAATCTAAGGTAACGCCAAGTAATTTAGTCACAACTTGTTCAACAGCCACACCATTCATTACCAGATTCAGCTGAGGTCTAGAACTTAGGGAATGATTTGTACCAAATACAATGCTCTTGGTTTTAGATGTTCAGGACCAGTTTATTAGTGGCCACCATTCCAAAACAGACTGCAACTCTTTGTTAAGGGTTTCGGTGACTTCATTAGCTGTGGTTGCTGATGCGTATATGGTTGAATCATCAGCATACATGGACACACATGCTTTGTTTAATGCCAGTGGCAGGTCATTGGTAAAAATAGAAAAGAGGAGGGCCTAGAGAGCTGCCCTGCAGTACACCACACTTTACATGTTTGACATTAGAGAAGCTTCCATTAAAGAAAACTCTGAGTTCAATTAGATAGATAGCTCTGAATCCACGATATGGCAGAGGTTGAAAAGCCATAACACATACACTACCATTCAAAAGTTTGGGATCACTTAGAAATGTCCTTGTTTTCCATGAAAACATACATTAAATGAGTTTGAATAAGAAATATAGCAAAATTATTTTTTAATAGAAATAATAATTGTCGTTCAAACTTTGCTTTCGTCAAAGAATCCTCCATTTGCAGCAATTACAGCCTTGCAAACCTTTGGCATTCTAGTTGTCAATTTGTTGAGGTAATCTGAAAAGGTTTCACCCCATGCTTCCTGATGCACCTCCCACAAGTTGGATTGGCTTGATGGGCACTTCTTACGTACCATACGGTCAAGCTGCTCCCACAACAGCTCAATAGGGTTGAGATCCGGTGACTGTGCTGGCCACTCCATTATAGAAAGAATACCAGCTGACTGCTTCTTCCCTAAAATAGTTATTGCATAGTTTGGAGCTGTGCTTTGGGTCATTGTCCTGTTGTAGGAGGAAATTGGCACCAATCAAGCGCCATCCACTGGGTATGGCATGGCGTTACAAAATGGAGTGATAGCCTTCCTTCTTCAAAATCCCTTTTACCCTGTACAAATCTCCCACTTTACCACCACCAAAGCACCCCCAGACCATCACATTGCCTCCACCATGCTTGACAGATGGCATCAAGCACTCCTCCAGCATCTTTTCATTTGGTCTGCATCTCACAAATGTCCTTCTTTGTGATCCGAACACCTCAAACTTCGATTCGTCTGTCCATAACACTTTTTTCCAATCTTCCTCTGTCCAGTGTCTGTGTTCTTTTGCCCATCTTTTCTTTTTATTGGCCAGTCTGAGATATGTATTTTTCTTTGCAACTCTGCCTAGAAGGTCGGCATCCCGGAGTCGCCTCTTCACTGTTGACGTTGAGACTGGTGTTTTGCGGGTACTATTTAATAAAGCTGCCAGTTGAGGACCTGTGAGGCGTCTGTTTCTGAAACTAGACACTAATGTATTTGTTCTCTTGCTCAGTTGTGCACCGGGGCCTTCCACTCCTCTTTCTATTCTGGTTAGAGACAGTTTGCGCTGTTCTGTGAAGGGAGTAGTACACAGCGTTGTATGAGATCTTCAGTTTCTTGGCAATTTCTCACATGGAATAGCCTTCCTTTCTCAGAACAAGAATAGACTGACGAGTTTCAGAAGAAAGTTATTTGTTTCTGGCCATTTTGAGCCTGTAATCGAACCCACAATTGCTGATGCTCCAGATACTCAACTAGTCTCAAGAAGGCCAGTTTTTTTTATTGCTTCTTTTAATCAGCACAACAGTTTTCAGCTGTGCTAAGATAATTGCAGAAGGGTTTTCTAATGATCAATTAGCCTAAAATGATCAACTTGGATTAGCAAACACAACGTGCCATTGGGAACACAGGACTGGTGGTTGCTGATAATGGGCCTCTGTACGCCTATGTAGATATTCCATAAAAAATCAGCCGTTTCCAGCTACAATAGCCATTTACAACATTAACAATGTCTACACTGTATTTCTGATCAATTTGATGTTATTTTAATGGACAAAAAATTGCTTTTCTTTCAAAAACAAGGACATTTCTAAGTGACCCCAAACTTTTGAACGGTAGTGTACATTTATTCAACAACAGGTTATGGTGAATAATATCAAAGGCTGCACTGAAATCTAACAGTACAGTCCCACAATCTTCTTATTATCAATTTCTTTCAATCAATCATCAGTCATTTGTGTCAGTGCAGTACATGTTGAGTGCCCTTTCCTATAAGCATGTTGAAAGTCTGTTGTTAATTTGTTTACAGAGAAATGGCATTGTATTTGGTCAAACACCATTTTTTCCCCAACAGTTTGCTAAGAGCTGGCAGCAAGATTATAGGTCTACTGTTAGAACCAGTAAAGGCCGCTTTACCATTCTTTGGTAGTGGAATTACTTTGGCTTCCCTCCAGGCCTGAGGACAAATACTTTCCTCTAGGCTCAGATTAAAGATAGGACAGATAGGAGTGGCTATACAGTCCGCTACCATCCTCAGTAGCTTTCCATCTAAGTGGTCAATGCCAGGAGGTTTGTCATTATTGATTGATAACAATAATTGTTCCACCTCTCCCACACTAACTTTACAAAATTCAAACTTGCAATGCTTTTCTGTCATTGTTTTTTTAATGCATGAATACGATGGCTCACTGTTCATTGTTGTCATTTCCTGCCCAAGTTTTCCCACTTTCCAATAAAGAAATCATTAAAATAATTGGCAACAAATCAAATGGTTTTGTGATGATTTGATTTGATGAAAGATGGAGTTGAATTTGTCTTTCTACCCAAAGTTTTTTTTCCATCATTCTTTATACACTGCTCAAAAAAAATAAAGGGAACACTTAAACAACACAATGTAACTCCCAAGTCAATCACACTTCTGTGAAATCAAACTGTCCACTTAGGAAGCAACACTGATTGACAATACATTTCACATGCTGCTGTGCAAATGGAATAGACAACAGGTGGAAATTATAGGCAATTAGCAAGACACCCCCAATAACGGACTGGTTCTGCAGGTGGTGACCACAGACCACTTCTCAGTTCCTATGCTTCCTGGCTGATGTTTTGGTCACTTTTGAATGCTGGCGGTGCTTTCACTCTAGTGGTAGCATGAGACAGAGTCTACAACCCACGCAAGTGGCTCAGGTAGTGCAGCTCATCCAGGATGGCACATCAATGCGAGCTGTGGCAAGAAGGTTTGCTGTGTCTGTCAGCGTAGTGTCCAGAGCATGGAGGCGCTACCAGAAGACAGGCCAGTACATCAGGAGACATGGAGGAGGCCATAGGAGGGCAACAACCCAGCAGCAGGACCGCTACCTCTGCCTTTGTGCAAGGAGGAGCAGGAGGAGCTTCTTACGGAGCCACTCCTTAGTTGCCCTTACTGTGTGTTTCGGGTTGTTGTCATGCTGGAAGACCCAGCCACGACCCATCTTCAATGCTCTTACTGAGGGAAGGAGGTTGTTGGCCAAGATCTCGTGATACATGGCCCCATCCATCCTCCCCTCAATACGGTGCAGTCGTCCTGTCCCCTTTGCAGAAAAGCATCCCCAAAGAATTATGTTTCCACCTCCATGCTTCACGGTTGGGATGGTGTTCTTGGGGTTGTACTCATCCTTCTTCTTCCTCCAAACACGGCGAGTGGAGTTTAGACCAAAAAGCTATATTTTTGTCTCATCAGACCACATGACCTTCTCCCATTCCTCCTCTGGATCATCCAGATGGTCATTGGCAAACTTCAGACGGGTCTGGACATGCGCTGGCTTGAGCAGGGGGACCTTGCGTACGCTGCAGGATTTTAATCCATGACGGCGTAGTGTGTTACTAATGGTTTTCTTTGAGACTGTGGTCCCAGCTCTCTTCAGGTCATTGAACAGGTCCTGCCGTGTAGTTCTGGGCTGATCCCTCACCTTCCTCATGATCATTCATGCCCCACGAGGTGAGATCTTGCATGGAGCCCCAGACCGAGGGTGATTGACCGTCATCTTGAACTTCTTCCATTTTCTAATAATTGCGCCAACAGTTGTTGCCTTCTCACCAAGCTGCTTGTCTATTGTCCTGTAGCCCATCCCAGCCTTGTGCAGGTCTACAATTCTATCCCTGATGTCCTTACACAGCTCTCTGGTCTTGGCCATTGTGGAGAGGTTGAAGTCTGTTTGATTGTGTGTGGACAGGTGTATTTTATACAGGTAACGAGTTCAAACATGTGCAGTTAATACAGGTAATGAGTGGAGAACATGAGGGCATCTTAAAGAAAAATTAACAGGTCTGTGAGAGCCAGAATTCTTACTGGTTGGTAGGTGATCAAATACTTATGTCATGCAATAAAATGCAAATGAATTACTTAAAAATCATACAATGTGATTTTCTGGATTTTTGTTTTAGATTCCGTCTCTCACAGTTGAAGTGTACCTATGATAAAAATTACAGACCTCTACATGCTTTGTAAGTAGGAAAACCTGCAAAATCGGCAGTGTATCAAATACTTGTTCTCCCCACTGTATATTAATATGGGCTATTTTCAGCTCTTTCCAGGGTAGCTTCTCAGAGATAGACATAATATGGAAAAGAGCAAACAAGGCAAGAGAAAAATATATACACTCAGCAGTCCATTAATCAATTGGTGTGTATGTGTGTGTGTGTGTGTGTGTGTGTGTGTGTGCTGCGGGGTTGAAGCTACGAACCCATAGGCTTGGCTCTCTCATCCGTTCCAGGCTTTTGGGAGGGAGGGTGGACAATGAGCCTGTCATAGCGGATGTAAGCAATGTCCCCACACGCTCTGGTAGCTTTCATGGCTGGGATAAGTTCTTCCCTCTTCTGTCGCACAGCTTCAGGATAGTCCTCGTTGAGGAAGATATACGTTCCTCTCAAGCTCTTGGCTCTTTCCAGAACCCCAGAACCGCTACCTTGTCCTTGAACCTCAGGAACTTGACCACTATCGGCCTGGGCCTGTCACCTGGGCCGGTGGTAGGTTTTCCAGTCCTGTGGGCGCGCTCCACCTCAATCTTCCTGTGGTCCATCTTCAATTTCTCAGAGATAATTTCCCTCACTTTGTCCTCAGACTCCGTCCAGGTCCCATGTGGAGTTTCTGCAATTCTGTCCACCACTATGTTGTTCCGCCTTGACTGTCCCTCGAGACAGTCTGATTTATCCGTCATTGTTATCATGGATTCACAGACAGAACTGATGTCCTCTCTCAATGACTTACAGATTGCTGTAATCTTGCCGTTCTTCTGTTTCAACTCATCGAGCTGAACCTGGGAGAACTGCAAACTGTTCTTTAGGTCCTGGATCTCTCTGGTCAGGTCGTCCATTCTTTTATTAGTCGAAAACACCAGTATTTCGACAAAGCACTTGAAGCTATTTTCTTGTTGTAACAACTGCTTGTAGAACTATTTTTGTTCGTTTAAAAGATCCTTCATGTGTGATAGAGACACACCACTGTCCTCAACGGTGTCATGGTAGCTAGCAACGTAGGTTACGCTGTTACTCCTCGCAGTTCCAGATAGGGCAGGTCACAGGGAAGATTGATAACAACAAACAGCAGGGATCCCAGCCACAATGGCTAACTGCATCGCGGGCTGCGTTCAAGCCCTCAAGAAAACCCCGCTAGCTTGATATGCTGCTAGCTAGCAGCTAGGCTAGCTGCAACGCCAAATAGCTCCTCAGACCCGTCCTTGGTCGGCAGGATCACTGGACAGAGACTAGCAATCCCAGCAACTGATGCCAACTGTGTCGCGGGATCCAAACTAAAAAGTTAGCTAGCTACAAAGAACTTCCCAATACACTTTCAAAACGACAAACTTTTCAAAATAACAAATCCGAGCTCTTCCTCGGTTACGGCAAGCAGCAAGGCTAGGTGGATTGATTGTAAAAAGATGCTTATAAGAGGTACTCCACCTTTCTTATGAAATCTATATTTTTCCATTTCTCTTGAGCTAAATAAGATATATCAGTTAGCCTGTGTTTTTATGTGTAGGCTTGTACACTGCTGGGATGGAAACTTTTTTTAAACTTGTTATTTTGGAAATAACTATCATTTAAAGCTATGTGTAAATAACTCCTATTGAAGGTACAGTGTGTAAATAACTCCTATTAAAGCTACAGTGTGTAAATAACTCCTATTAAAGCTACAGTGTGTAAATAACTCCTATTAAAGCTACAGTGTGTAAATAACTCCTATTGAAGGTACAGTGTGTAAATAACTCCTATTGAAGGTACAGTGTGTAAATAACTCCTATTGAAGGTACAGTGTGTAAATAACTCCTATTGAAGGTACAGTGTGTAAATAACTCCTATTGAAGGTACAGTGTGTAAATAACTCTCTCTCTTTCTTTCTCTTTTCCTTCTCTCAGAGAGGAGCTGCAGGGTTTTGTGGCCAATGGAACCCTCACCCATCTGAAAGTGTGTTTCTCGCAGGACACTCGGGAGGGGACAGAAACAGAGATCGAGATGGGACCCAGATACGTCCAACACAACCTTCTCCGCCATGCCAAAGACATCATCAACAACCTCCTCAAGGAGAATGGATGCCTCTACGTCTGCGGGTGAGCTCAGCTTTGATGATGGTGGTGATGATGATGGTTGATGGTTGATGTTAATAGGGAAACAATGGAATAATATGGTCGATTGAGTTCATTATTTTAGTGGATGTGGATCACTGGTTTTACTGACTACCTTACTTTGCTCCCACAGTGATGCTAAGAACATGGCTAAAGATGTGAATGACACCCTGATAGAGATTGTATCAGCAGAGCTTCAGCTGGATAAACTGGACGCCATGAATAGACTGGCCGGACTCAGGGAGGAGAAACGCTATCTACAGGACATATGGGGCTGAGTGGATGAATCTTCAATATACAGTTACCTCAGAAAGTATTCACACCCCTTGACTTTTTCCACATTTTGTTGTGTTACAAGTTGGGATTAAAATGTATTTAATTGTCTTTTTTTTTTTGTCCACGATCTACACAAAATACTATGTAATGTCAAAGTGGAAGAAAAATTATAACATTTGTAAAACAATAAAAAGATGATGATGACATAACTATTCAGTAGTGCAATAACCTAAAACATAATGCCAAATCTACACTGGAGTTGCTTACCAAGAAGACAGTGAATCTTCCAGAGTGGCCGAGTTACAGTTTTGACTTAAATCTGCTTGAAAATCTAAGGCAAGACCTGAAAACGGTTGTCTAGCAATGATCAACAACCAATTTGACAGCGCTTGAAGAATATTGACAAGAATAATGGGCAAATATTGTACAATCCAGGTGTGCAAATCTCTTAGAGACTTACCCAGAAACAGCTGTAATCACTGCCAAAGGGGATTCTAACATATACTGACTCAGGAGTGTGAATTCATTTTCAACAAAAATTAGCAAACATTTCTAAAAACATGTTTTTACTTTGTTATTATGGAGTATTGTGTGTAGATGGGTGAGAAACAATTATAATATTGAATCCATTTTGAATTCAGGCTGTAACACAACAAAATGTGGAATAAGTCAAGGGGTATGAATACTTTCTGAAGGCACTGTCTCTTATGTCGCTGACAGAAAAGGTCCATATAATTTTAGTTGGCAGGTAGCTTAGTGGGTAAGAGCGTGGTGCCAGTAACCGAAAGGTCGCTGGTTCTAATCCCCGAGCCGACTAGGTGAAAAATCTGTCTGTGCCCTTAAGCAAGGCACTTAACCCTAATTGCTCATGTAAGTCGTTCTGGATAAGAGCGTCTGCTAAATGACTAAAATGTAAATGTAAATTTCCTTTCAGCAACACATAAACTGACCATATGGATTGGGTTGCATGCTGTTCCTTTTGCCTCACAGGACCTGACCATGAACTTCATCAACTTACCACTGATTTTTCAAACTTTCAAGTACTATAGTTGTTTTATTGTAGTTTTATGCAAGACTAAACACACACCTGTTTTACTACTCACACAACTCTGTTTGACTCTGGAGTCCTGCAGCGTATTCACACCATGAAATCAGTACTGTAGCTATCCCTGGGAGACTAAATGAAAGCTAGGTGAAACTGTGCCTTAAATCATGAGTTAATAAATGTTACACATTTAAAATTTTCTCATCCTAGTGTGTCCTCAGGCCACTACTCTACTACCACATATCTACAACACAAAATCCATGTGTACGTGTGTGTAGAGTGCGTGTCTTATGTGTGTCTGTGCCTGTGTGTGTGTGTCTCTTCACAGTACCCCCTGTCCCATAAGGTATATTTTTATCTGTTTTTTAAATCTGATTCTACTGCTTGCAGCAGTTACCTGATGTGGAATAGAGTTTGATGTAGTCATGGCTCTATATAGTACTGTGCGCCTCCCATAGTCTGTTCTGGACTTGGAGATTGTGAAGAGACCTCTGGTGGCATGTCTTGTGGGGTATGCATGAGTGTCCGAGCTGTGTGCTAGTAGTTTAAACAGACACCTCGGTGCATTCAGCATGTCAACACTTCTTACAAAAATAAGTAGTGATGAAGTCAATCTCTCCTCCACTTAGAGCCAGGAGAGATTTACATGCATATTATTAATGTTAGCTCCCCGTGTACATTTAAGGGCCAGCCGTGCTGCCCTGTTCTTAGCCAATTGTAATTTTTGCGAGGTCCCTCTTTGTGGCACCTGACCACACGACTGAACAGTAGTCCAGGTGCGATAAAACTAGGGCCTGTAGGACCTGGCTTGCTCCCCCACGACGCCAGGACAGCGGAGTCACTGACCACCTTCCGGAGACACTTGAAACCCTACCTCTTTAAGGAATACCTGGAATAGTATAAAAGTAATCCTTCTTCCCCCACACCCCATAAAAATAAAAAATAAAAAGTGGTTGTCCCACTGGCTATCATAAGTTGAATGCACCAATTTGTAAGTCGCTCTGGATAAGAGCGTCTGCTAAATGATGTAAATGTAAATGTTGATAGTGTTGTTAAAAAGGCAGAGCAGCACTTTATTATGGACAGACTTCTCCCCATTTTAGCTACTGTTTTATCAACATGTTATTCCAAGCAGTTTAGTCACCTAAACCTGCTCAATTTCCACATCATTTATTACAAGATTTAGTTGAGGTTTAGTGAATAATTTGTCCCATATACGATGCTTTTAGTTTTTTTTCTAACTTATTCTTTGCCACCCATTCTGAAACTAACTGCAGGTCTTTGTTAAGTGTTGCAGGGATTTCACTTGCTGTAGTAGCTGACGTGTATAGTGTTGAGTCATCCGCATACATAGACACACTGGCTTTACTCAAAGCCAGTGGCATGTCATTAGTAAAGATTGAGAAAAGTAAGTGGCCTAGACAGCTGCCCTGGGGAATTCCTGATTCTACCTGGATTATGTTGGAGAGGCTTCCATTAAAGAACCCTCTGTGTTCTGTTAGACAGGACAATTTTTCCACAATATAGCAGGGGGTGTAAAGCCATAACCCATACGTTATTCCAGCAGCAGACATCAATTTCTCTCAGCCAATCATCAGTCATTTGTGTAAGTGCTGTGCTTGTTGAATATCCTTCCCTATAAGCGTGCTGAAAGTCTGTTGTCAATTTGTTTATAGTAAAATAGCATTGTATCTGGTCAAACACAATTTTTCCCAAAACTTTACTAAGGGTTGGTAACAGGCTGATTGGTCGGCTATTTGAGCCCGTAAAGGGGGCTTTACTAGTCTTGGGTAGCGGAATGACTTTTGCTTCCCTCCATGCCTGAGGGCACACACTTTCTAGTAGGCTTAGATTGAAGATATGGCAAATAAGAGGGGCAAAATCGTCCGCTATTATCCTCAGTAATTTTCCATCCAAGTTGTCAGCTTGAACGGTCTCTGATGTATTTCTGATGCTCACAGTATGATGATAATACTGTATGAAGATCTGGTGGGTGAAACTTATCTTGGCACGGGTACAAGACCAGATGAAACCCATTCAGAGATAACAATCAAAGATTATGAGTTTTGATTGATTAGGGATGATTGTGTATTAATTTAAGAATAATTTAATCGTTCAACGTGACTTTCCTCACTAGATGAAGCTGTAGTCGGCGGTTAGTTAATTGAAGGATTTCCGCTATAGGCCTCCCACCCAAGTTTCAAGTTTTTCTAGTTTTATTAGTCGTATGCATGGGTTACGCATGGTATACATCATCCAACGAAATGCTTACTTACAGGTTCCTTCTCGACAATGCAACAACAATAAGAAATAGTAAAAAATAAGAATACGAACATAAAGTATATTTTTTATTAACCTTTATTTTAACACGTTGTCATATTGAGACCAAGTCTCTTTTTCAAATGAGCCCCTGCGCAGTACGAACAAACACATCAATACAAAACACAATAAAATACTAAATTACAAAACATGATAATACAAAACAAAAACAATCTTCACTTGCAGCATTCCACTGTTTTACATTCCCAAAAGGGCAGCAGGCATTCAACCCTGAGCCTCCCCTGCAACACATTCAACCCTGAGCCTCCCCTGCAACACATTCAACCATGAGCCTCCCCTGCAACACATTCAACCCTGAGCCTCCCCTGCAACACATTCAACCCTGAGCCTCCCCTGCAACACATTCAACCCTGAGCCTCCCCTGCAACACATTCAACCCTGAGCCTCCCCTGCAACACATTCAACCCTGAGCCTCCCCTGCAACACATTCAACCCTGAGCCTCCCCTGCAACACATTCAACCCTGAGCCTCCCCTGCAACACATTCAACCCTGAGCCTCCCCTGCAACACATTCAACCCTGAGCCTCCCCTGCAACACATTCAACCCTGAGCTTCCCCTGCAACACATTCAACCCTGAGCCTCCCCAGCAACACATTCAACCCTGAGCCTCCCCTGCAACACATTCAATCCTGAGCCTCCCCTGCAACACATTCCACCCTGAGCCTCCCCTGCAACACATTCCACATCTGTAGAACATAAAAACTAAAAGCAGCTCCTCCCTAAATCAGAAGCCACCCTTGGAACCTCTAGCACTATCCAATCTGGTGCTCTCGTACTGGATTCTATTGTTGTGACCTTGACCAGGGTTGTCAGATACATCGGACGTTTCTGCCGGAGCGCTTAGTAAATAAATAAATGGGAATGCTGCTCTCTTCTTACATACAGAGAGGCCCAACCCACTTTTTTGATACAATACACAATGGTGAGTTCTAAAATGATCACCGGTAATGAATCTAACGGTAATGAATCTAAGGTAATGAATCTAACGGTAATGAATCTAACGGTAATGAATCTAAGGTAATGAATCTAAGGTAATGAATCTAAGGTAATGAATCTAAGGGCGCAGTGGAAAACACCATCTAGAGGTGTGGAAGGTGTAGATTATGTCCCTGTGGAAGCTGTAGATTATGTCCCTGTGGAAGGTGTAGATTATGTCCCTGTGGAAGCTGTAGATTATGTCCCTGTGGAAGCTGTAGATTATGTCCCTGTGGGAGCTGTAGATTATGTCCCTGTGGAAGCTGTAGATTATGTCCCTGTGGAAGCTGTAGATTATGTCCCTGTGGAAGCTGTAGATTATGTCCCTGTGGAAGGTGTAGATTATGTCCCTGTGGAAGGTGTAGATTATGTCCCTGTGGAAGCTGTAGATTATGTCCCTGTGGAAGCTGTAGATTATGTCCCTGTGGAAGGTGTAGATTATGTCCCTGTGGGAGCTGTAGATTATGTCCCTGTGGAAGGTGTAGATTATGTCCCTGTGGAAGCTGTAGATTATGTCCCTGTGGAAGCTGTAGATTATGTCCCTGTGGAAGGTGTAGATTATGTCCCTGTGGAAGCTGTAGATTATGTCCCTGTGGAAGGTGTAGATTATGTCCCTGTGGAAGGTGTAGATTATGTCCCTGTGGAAGCTGTAGATTATGTCCCTGTGGAAGCTGTAGATTATGTCCCTGTGGAAGCTGTAGATTATGTCCCTGTGGGAGCTGTAGATTATGTCCCTGTAATCTGAAACAGACATAAAAGTGGCAGAGAACTTCTTTCTGTTATCAAACGACAGACGTGCTCTATTTCTGTAAAATAATAACATTTTGATCTTACATTTCTTTACCAGCTCAGTAACATGCGTTTTAAACGCCAATTCATCATCTAGCCAGATACCAAAATATTTATAAGAGGGAACTCGTTCAATTTGTGTTCCGTTCAGCCTAGTAATGTCAAGGTCACTTAAGTGTAAGTTATGGGACTTAGGAAATAGCATGGATTTTGTTTTGTTTGCGTTAAGTACTAACTTACGATCCAAAAGTGACTTCTGTAGCGCTTGGAAATCAGCCTGCGTGTGTCAAAAGGCTTTATTTACAGATGGTGCAACAGAGTACAATACTGTCTCATCAGCATGTTTTCACAGTATTTCCAATATTATTTATATACAGCATAAACAATAGTGACCCCAGAATCGAACCCTGGAGTACCCCTTTATGCACGTCAAGGAATTCAGATTTGACCCCCTATGTCACAATCGAATTGAATTTGTCACGTGCTTGGTAAACAACAGCTGTAGACTAGCAGTTAAATGCCTACTTACGGGCCGTAACGACAAAGCAGAGAGAGAAACAATATAACCAATAGAATAATAATAACACAAGGAATAAATACACAATGAGAAACGATAACTTGGCTGTTACCAGTACTGAGTCCATGTGCAAGGGTACCAGAACTGAGTCCATGTGCAGGTGTACCAGAACTGAGTCCATGTGCAGGGGTACCAGTACTGTGTCCATGTGCAGGGGTACCAGTACAGAGTCCATGTGCAGGGGTACCAGTACCGAGTCCATGTGCAGGGGTACCAGTACCGTGTCCATGTGCAGGGGTACCAGTACCGAGTCCATGTGCAGGGGCACCAGTACCGAGTCCATGTGCAGGGGTACCAGTACCGTGTCCATGTGCAGGGGTACCAGTACCGAGTCCATGTGCAGGGGTACCAGTACCGTGTCCATGTGCAGGGGTACCAGTACCGTGTCCATGTGCAGGGGTACCAGTACCGTGTCCATGTGCAGGGGTACCAGTACCGAGTCCATGTGCAGGGGTACCAGTACCGAGTCCATGTGCAGGGGTACCAGTACCGTGTCCATGTGCAGGGGTACCAGTACCGAGTCCATGTGCAGGGGTACCAGTACCGAGTCCATGTGCAGGGGTACGAGGTCATTGAGGTAGATACACTACATGGTAGATACACTACAAAAGTATGTGGACACCTGCTCGTCAAACATCTAATTCCAAAATCATGGGCATTAATATGGAGTTTGTCCCCCCTTTGCTGCTATAACAGCCTCCACTCTTCTGGGAAGACTTTCCACTAGATGTTGGAACATTGCTGCGGGGACTTGCTTCCATTCAGCCACAAGAGCATTAGTGAGGTCAGGCAATGATGTTGGGCGATTAGGCCTGGCTCGCAGTCGGCGTTACAATTCATCCCAAAGCTTTACACCACTCCAGCTGACGCTTGGCATTGCGCATGGTGATCTTAGGCTTGTGTGCAGCTGCTCGGCCATGGAAACCCATTTCTTGAAGCTCCCGACGAACAGTTATTGTGCTGACGTTGCTTCCAGAGGAAGTTTGGAACTCGGTAGTGAGTGTTGCAACCGAGGAATTATGATTTTTACATGGTACACGCTTCAGTGGTCCCGTTCTGTGAGCTTGTGTGGCCTACCACTTCGCGGCTGAGCCGTTGTTGCTCCTAGATGTTTCCACTTCACAATAACAGCACTTATAGTTGACCGGGTCAGCTTTAGAAGGGCAGAAATTTGACGAACTGCCTTGTTGGAAAGGTGGCATCCTATGATGGTGCCACGTTGACAGTCACTGAGCTCTTCAGTACGGGCCATTCTACTGCCGATGTTTGTCTATGGAGATTGCATGACTGTGCGCTCAATTTCATACACCTGTCAGCAACGGGTGTGGCTGAAATAGCCGAATCCACTCATTTGAAGGGGTGTCCTCCACACTACACACTCCACACTCCACAGTACACACTCCACACACACTACACACATTACACACATTACATGCACATACATTACACGCACACACACACATGCTACACACACACACACACAACACAACACAACACACACACACAACACAGACAACAAAACACACACACACAACACAACACACACAACACAACACACAGACAACACAACACACACACACAACACAACACACACACACAACACACACACACACAACACACACACACAACACACACACACACACACTTAAGCTTGATAAATGTCACCAAACTCACTCAGTGTGTAATAAACAAGGGGGGAAAACCTTCATTAAGTTTGGCCTTGTCTTTGACAAAGCCACACCTCCTGAATGACGGTGTCGCTGCTGAGCGTATTACTCTTCGCCCACCCATTATTTACCTAGCCTATTAGCATCCTCTCACGTGAAGACAGAGAGCCCCGCGGATCATCAGTAAGGTACGTTTTAAATTACAGTTGCAGTGAGAGGCGAAGAAGCAGAGAGGTAATCAGAATAGATCAGACAGAGAGAGAGCGAGCCAGCCAGGCGCTAGAGAGGACTGGAGGAGAGTGCTATGATAGAGATGCCTAGTTAAAAATGATATAAATTATGCAGAAAGATGTGTGTGGATGGTAATGACTCATTAGGTGGAAGTGGAGAGTGAAGCAGCGTGGGGGATGTAGTTGGTTTCTCTCAGGTTTTTCAGGGGGGTACCAGAGGTGTGCAACTGTACAAACTCCAACCCAATACAGTAGGTGCATATGGGGGATATTGATTGTTAGATGGTGTCAATCTCTCCCATTGATTTGGTGATTAAGGCCTGCAGTTTTCTCCTGTTACTCAACCGCTGGCCTTGTATGCCCTTTATCAAACCTCTACGAGGAGGACACAAGTCTAAGTTCTCAGACTGAAGTGGATGGGGAAATGTTGTCTACTCTGTGACTGCCGCTCCATCATAATGTTGTCTACTCTGTGACTGCCGCTCCATCATAATGTTGTCTACTCTGTGACTGCCGCTCCATCATAATGTTGTTTACTCTGTGACTGCCGCTCCATCATAATGTTGTCTACTCTGTGACTGCCGCTCCATCATAATGTTGTCTACTCTGTGACTGCCGCTCCATCATAATGTTGTCTACTCTGTGACTGCCGCTCCATCATAATGTTGTCTACTCTGTGACTGCCGCTCCATCATAATGTTGTCTACTCTGTGACTGCCGCTCCATCATAATGTTGTCTACTCTGTGACTGCCGCTCCATCATAATGTTGTCTACTCTGTGACTGCCGCTCCATCATAATGTTGTCTACTCTGTGACTGCCGCTCCATCATAATGTTGTCTACTCTGTGACTGCTGCTCCATCATAATGTTGTCTACTCTGTGACTGCCGCTCCATCATAATGTTGTCTACTCTGTGACTGCCGCTCCATCATAATGTTGTCTACTCTGTGACTGCCGCTCCATCATAATGTTGTCTACTCTGTGACTGCCGCTCCATCATAATGTTGTCTACTCTGTGACTGCCGCTCCATCATAATGTTGTCTACTCTGTGACTGCCGCTCCATCATAATGTTGTCTACTCTGTGACTGCTGCTCCATCATTTAAAACAAACAGCAACATAGTCCGATCCAGCATGACTCTAGAGAGAGCCAACTGTGCACACACTGATTTTCATTTCAGCATCTGTCAAGAAAGACCAGAGGCAACTAAAAAAGCTGTTGTGTTATTACGTTTCCTGCTCTGTTCTCTTTTCACTGTGGAAACCTGAAAATTAATGTTTTCTATTCCAGGGCTTTGTGTTTATCGACAGCAGATACCTCTGGTCCACATCGAGCAGAGCCAAACGTTTGCTGTAATTGATGCTGAGTTCAATAACAAGTACCATTTCCCTACTAAGCTTGTAAAGATTGTTTTCATCTGTGACATTATCACACTGTGATAATGCAGTAATGCATTAGGTGACAACCATTGTAATATGATGTGGTTTGGTCTTAAAATACTGCTCTGAGGGAAATACAACTCCTCACAATGAAGTAGGATTTATCTCTTGGAAACCAAACACTATTTTACTTTTCTCATAACTTGTGTGACATAACAGTGTTATTGGCAGTCATAACACCTGACGTTAGCATTCATCATCTATAGCCCTGAAACTCAACTCTGGACTTCGAAGCCAGTTCCACTGTGTTTTTTCATTCAGGGACTGATTTAGATCTGGGACACCGGGTGGGTACAATTAATTATCAGGTAGAACAGAACACCAGCAGGCTCCGGACCTCGTAGGGTAAGAGTTGAATACCACTGATCTACAGTATATTCTAGTCTCACGCATGTTATGTATTCTTCCCAAACGATGACACAAATTGAAACTAAATATGGATTTATCTCTCAGAAACAAATGCTGCTCTCCAGCATATTGCATTTTTTTCATAATTCGACATAATAGCAAGGAAAATCACTAAACTCAGCAAACCCAAAACACAGCAACAACTCGCATAGTCTCAATAACATTCTGTGGTACGCACACTCAATCATCATTAGTCAAAGACAAAACCCAAATGAAACATAAATAATTTTAGCGTGTCTAAACTTCGGGCAGCGAGAGGCAGTCGGATGTGTGTTTCCCAGGACTGACGACATCCTGCGTACTGACAGACAATGACTTATGCAAATGAGTGATGAATTGGATTTCAGAGAGATGAGTGTGTTGGGCAGTGAGGGACGTGCTCAGACTGAGGGATGGACTGTGTGTGTGTGTGTGTGTGTGTGTATGTTGTGTGTGTGTGTGTGTGTGTGTTGTGTCTGCTTGAGAGAGAGAAAGAGTAATTACTACCCATTAGGTTTTAATGGACATCCGTTGCCATTTCGCCTCAAAAAACTGCTTCCCCATCCTTCTAGTGTGATCAGATGGACTCTATTTTAAAACCCTACCAGCAGGGCTATGTTCTCTGTAGACCCCAATGCAGCTTGCAGAGATGGGGGAGAGATGGGGGACAGAGAGAGAGGAAGAGAGAGAGGGACAGAGAGATGGGGGATAGCGAGAGATAGGAAGAGAGAGAGGGACAGAGAGAGGTATGACGGAGACTCGCCAGGACCAGCTTAATGTTCAGAGAGAGCAAGGGGGGAGAGAGAGCAAGGGGGGAGAGAGAGCAAGGGGGGAGAGAAAGCAAGGGGGGAGAGAGGCAAGGGGGGAGAGAGAGCAAGGGGGAGAGAGAGCAAGGGGGAGAGAGAGCAAGGGGGAGAGAGAGCAAGGGGGAAAGAGAGCAAGGGGGAGAGAGAGCAAGGGGGAGAGAGAGCAAGGGGGAGAGAGAGAGAGGTCACAAAAAGAGACGATACGATTCAGGACAGGAAAAGTGAGAAAGAGAAGCAGGGAGAGAGAGCATGAAGGATGTTTAGAGGTGAGAATAGAGAGCTTAAAACACCGGACAGCAGGTGGGGGACCTAGTTCCAACTGAGACACACTTCTCCCCTGCAGAGACACACTTCTCCACTGCAGAGACACACTTCTCCACTGCAGAGACACACTTGCACACGCACCCCATGCATGCACACACAGTGGTCAGTAGATGGTATCTGACTGTTACTATGACTGCAGAAGTCAGGAGGACCGTTGCTAAGTGATCCCTAAGGTAACTGGTCACGACAACCGCTCTGGATCACTGTGACCTAAACATAAAGGATGAGAACATGTTCAATCTTCATCATACTCTGGAGAAGGCAGTGGAGTATTTTTCAGGGAAAGCAAAGGGGATATTATGGATGCATTAACAGGCAATATACAACAAAGACCATTACCAGACACACACAGTTTCTATTAGTTGTATCTGTGTCAGACATTAATAGTGGAATGTAACAAGACCACTGGGATTTCCCTCAGTGATTACTGTTTTATCCCTCCGTGATTACTGTTTTATCCCTCCGTGATTACTGTTTTATCCCTCTGTGATTACTGTTTTATCCCTCCGTGATTACTGTTTTATTCCTCTGTGATTACTGTTTTATCCCTCCGTGATTACTGTTTTATCCCTCTGTGATTACTGTTTTATCCCTCTGTGATTACTGTTTTATCCCTCTGTGATTACTGTTTTATCCCTCTGTGATTACTGTTTTATCCCTCCGTGATTACTGTTTTATCCCTCCGTGATTACTGTTTTATCCCTCAGTGATTACTGTTTTATCCCTCTGTGATTACTGTTTTATCCCTCTGTGATTACTGTTTTATCCCTCTGTGATTACTGTTTTATCCCTCTGTGATTACTGTTTTATCCCTCTGTGATTACTTTTTATCCCTCAGTGATTACTGTTTTATCCCTCAGTGATTACTGTTTTATCCCTCTGTGATTACTGTTTTATCCCTCAGTGATTACTGTTTCATCCCTCTGTGATTACTGTTTTATCCCTCTGTGATTACTGTTTTATCCCTCAGTGATTACTGTTTCATCCCTCTGTGATTACTGTTTTATCCCTCAGTGATTACTGTTTTATCCCTCAGTGATTACTGTTTTATCCCTCCGTGATTACTGTTTTATCCCTCTGTGATTACTGTTTTATCCCTCTGTGATTACTGTTTTATCCCTCTGTGATTACTGTTTCATCCCTCCGTGATTACTGTTTTATCCCTCTGTGATTACTGTTTTATCCCTCTGTGATTACTGTTTTATCCCTCCGTGATTACTGTTTCATCCCTCTGTGATTACTGTTTCATCCCTCTGTGATTACTGTTTTATCCCTCTGTGATTACTGTTTTATCCCTCCGTGATTACTGTTTCATCCCTCTGTGATTACTGTTTTATCCCTCTGTGATTACTGTTTTATCCCTCTGTGATTACTGTTTTATCCCTCCGTGATTACTGTTTCATCCCTCTGTGATTACTGTTTTATCCCTCTGTGATTACTGTTTTATCCCTCTGTGATTACTGTTTTATCCCTCCGTGATTACTGTTTCATCCCTCTGTGATTACTGTTTTATCCCTCAGTGATTACTGTTTTATCCCTCTGTGATTACTGTTTTATCCCTCTGTGATTACTGTTTTATTGAAACATCTATACTTACTGTAGGTAGAAGAATAACACAATTTATAGCTTACAGCACCAACGCTATGTACCAATACACAAGAGATGAGTTTTATTCACCTGAGGGAGATTTGATCCGTATGTATCCAACATACACTACCGTTCAAAAGTTTGGGGTCACTTAGAAATTCCTTGTTTTCGAAAGAAAAGCAATTTTTTGTCCATTAAAATAACATCAAATTGATCAGAAATACAGTGTAGACATTGTTAATGTTATAAATGTCTATTGTAGCTGGAAAACGGCTGATTTTTTAATAGAATATCTACAGTCGTGGTCAAAAGTTTTGAGAATTACACAAATACAAATTTTTCACAAAGTCTGCTGCCTCAGTTTTGATGATGGCAATTTACTATGACTGTTACTATGACTGCAGAAGTCAGGAGGACCGTTGCTAAGTGATCCCTAAGGTAACTGGTCACGACAACCGCTCTGGATCACTGTGACCTAAACATAAAGGATGAGAACATGTTCAATCTTCATCATACTCTGGAGAAGGCAGTGGAGTATTTTTCAGGGAAAGCAAAGGGGATATTATGGATGCATTAAGGATGTATAACTAATCCAATTCTGTAGAACGTATGGATTGTATAATTTGGCAATTTGCATATACTCCAGAATGTCATGAAGAGTGATCAGATGAATTGCAATTAATTGCAAAGTCCCTCTTTGCCATGAAAATGATCTTAATCCCAAAAAAACATTTCCACTGCATTTCAGCCCTGCCACAAAAGGACCAGCTGCCATCATGTAAGTGATTCTCTCGTTAACACAGGAGAGAGTGTTGATGAGGACAAGGCTGGAGATCACTCTGTCATGCTGATTGAGTTAGAATAACAGACTGGAAGCTTTAAAAGGAGGGTGGTGCTTGAAATCATTGTTCTTCCTCTATTAACCATGGTTACCTGCAAGGAAACACGTGCCGTCATCATTGCTTTGCACAAAAAGGGCTTCACAGGCAAGGATATTGCTGCTAGTAAGATTGCACCTAAATCAACCATTTATCGGATCATCAAGAACTTCTAGGAGAGAGGTTCAATTGTTGTGAAGAAGGCGTCAGGGCACCCAAGAAAGTCCAGCAAGCACCAGGACCGTCTCCTAAAGTTGATTCAGCTGCGGGATCGGGGCACCACCAGTGCAGAGCTTGCTCAGGAATTGCAGCAGGCGGGTGTGAGTGCATCTGCACGCACAGTGAGGCGAAGACATTTGGAGGATGGCCTGGTGTCAAGAAGGGCAGCAAAGAAGCCACTTCTCTCCAGGAAAAACATCAGGGACAGACTGATATTCTGCAAAAAGTACAGGGATTGGACTGCTGAGGACTGTAGTAAAGTCATTTTCTCTGATGAATCCCCTTTCTGATTGTTTGAGGGATCCGGATAACACCTTGTCCGGAGAAGACGAGGTGAGCGCTACCATCGGTCCTGTGTCATGCCAACAGTAAAGCATCCTGAGACCATTCATGTGTGGGGTTGCTTCTCAGCCAAGGGAGTGGGCTCACTCACAATTTTGCCTAAGAATACAGCCATGAATAAAAAAATAAAAAAATAAAAAAATAAAGAATGGTACCAACACATCCTCTGAGAGCAACTTCTCCCAACCATCCAAGGACAGTTTGGTGATGACCAATGCCTGTTCCAGCATGATGGAGCACCTTGCCATAAGGCAAAAGTGATAACTAAGTGGCTCGGGGAACAAAACATCGACATTTTGGGTCCAGGCCAGGAAACTCCCCAGACCTTAATCCCATTGAGAACTTGTGGTCGATCCTCAAGAGGTGGGTGGACAAACAAAACCCCACAAATTCTGACAAACTCCAAGCATTGATTATGCAAGAATGGGCTGCCATCAGTCAGGATGTGGCCCAGAAGTTAATTGACAGCATGCCAGGGCAGATTGCAGAGGTCTTGAAAAAGAAGTGTCAACACTGCAAATATTGAGTCTTTGCAGCTAACAAAAACATATGGAAATGTCTGCTCTACCCAAAATTACAACCAAATAATTGCAGCATTACCGCAAAAATGGAAAATGAAAGTGGAAGGGGAAAAAGTAAGGAACTTGTCTGTCTGCCCTGCATTAAATAATATAATTGGTTAAAGAAAATTGTGATAAATAAAAAAGTATATCAGTTTCACTTAAGGACCAAAGGATTGACAGCCGTCCCATATAGATTGCAAAATAGTTGGGAAGAGATCTTTGACGTACCGATCCCATGGCATAGTGTTTATGAACTGACACGCAAAACGACACGGATTCAAAAATTAGAATCTTTCAATTTAAATTATTATATAAAATTCTTGCTACCAATAGAATGTTATTTATATGGGGGATACAATCTTCCCAGCTCTGCAGATTTTGCTGTGAAGAGATAGAATCATTAGATCATTTGTTTTGGTTCTGTCCATTTGTAGCTTAGCTTGTTTTTGGACACAGGTCCAGGAATGGCTAAAGGATTGCAATATTTACCTAGAACTAACCTTGCAGATAGCATTACTGGGTGATCTGAAAAGTCATAGTCAATCAATCAATAATATAATAATACTTTTAGCAAAAATGTTTATTTTTAATTCACAATCTGTAGAAGCAATGAGAATAGAAAGGTTCAGAACTTTTTGTAAAACATCACAGTACGGTTGAAATATATATGGCAAATAGAAATCCTATATGGATGGTGTTAAGAGATAGATGGGAGGTATTGAATAGAGTTGAAGGATGGGACTAATAACAAATAACAACAAATAATAACAAAGATAGCTAATAATGTAAGCATACTGTGTCCATAATAAGTATATAGGTTGTATGTTGGGAGCTTTTGGGAAAGAGCACAGTTAGAAAGATATGGCATTTAGAAGCAAACCGGATGGACATCATGAAAATGATCGTAGAGGTTGAGAGTAGAAGAGGTTCAGGAGCAAAAAAATAAATATATATATATATATATATATATATATAGAATTATTGTAAAATTAACTCTGTCCATAAGGTGTAGATAGTAAGTATAGACCGGAAGTAGAGGCCTGGGCGTTGTTGTTCACTAATTTACTCCAAGTAGGGAAAGGATGGTGGGGTTGAAAAGTAATAAAGGGGAATATATATATAAAAAATAAAAAAAACATGGGGGATTGGAAGTGATGCAGACAATTACATTGATAGAAGATACAATCTATCTGCAATATTAAGCTGATCCATCCCCCCCAAAAAAAATATAGAAAAAGAAAAAAAGAAAAAAAAGAATGGGCTGCCATCAGTCAGGATGTGGCCCAGAAGTTAATTGACAGCATGCCAGGGCGGATTGCAGAGGTCTTGAAAAAGAAGGGTCAACACTGCAAATATTGACTCTTTGCATAAACTTAATGTAATTGTCAATAAAAGCCTTTGACACTTATGGAATGCTTGTAATTATACTTCAGTATACCATAGTAACATCTGACAAAAATATCTCATAACACTGAAGCAGCGAACTTTGTGAAGACCAATACTTGTGTCATTCTCAAAACTTTTGACCACGACTGTACAGTGGCCTTCAGAGGCGTAGAGGCCCATTATCAGCAAACATCAGTCCTGTGTTCCAATGGCACGTTGTGTTTGCTAATCCAAGAGTATCCTTTTAAAAGGCTAATTGATCATTAGAAAACCCTTTTGCAATTATGTTAGCAGAGCTGAAAACTGTTGTGCTGATTAAAGAAGCAATAAAACTGGCCTTCTTGAGACTAGTTGAGTGTCTGGAGCATCAGCAATTGTGGGTTCGATTACAGGCTCAAAATGGCCAGAAACAAATAATTTTCTTCTGAATCTCGTCAGTCTGTTCTTGTTCTGAGAAAGGAAGGCTATTCCATGCGAGAAATTGCCAAGAAACTGAAGATCTCGTACAACGCTGTGTACTACTCCCTTCACAAAACAGCGCAAACTGGCTCTAACCAGAATAGAAAGAGGATTGGGAGGCCCCGGTGCACAATTGAGCAAGAGAACAAATACATTAGAGTGTCTAATTTGAGAAACAGGCGTCTCACAGGTCCTCAACTGGCAGCTTCATTAAATAGTACCTGCAAAACACCAGTCCCAACGTCAACAGTGAAGAGGCGACTCCGGGATGCTGACATTCTAGGCAGAGTTGCAAAGAAAAAGCCATGTTTCAGACTGGCCCATAAAAAGAAAATATTAAGATAGGCAAAAGAACACAGACACTCAACTTTTTCTTTGCAACTTGGAATTCTCTCTGTATTCTATTGATTCCTGACTACGTGACGTCTCTCTGCTCTCCTTCCATTCTGTGTTTATCTCTGAGCTGGAGTTTCTCCAGTATTGATGAACAGGTACATTAGTCGTGTCACGGTCAGAGCATGGAGTTTAAGTCAACAACATGGAAACAATGCTGATACAACCAATGTTTACCCTGTACTGTACTCAATGTTTTCTCCACATCAACCAGTCTGGCCCGTCTCCCAGCCACAGCTTCAGAGACAGTGGTGGTCTCCTTCTGTGTGTTCTAGTCTCTGTGATAAATGGTAACCAATGGCTAGCCTCTCCTCCCCTATGCTGTTGTGTTCTCCTCGCTATGGGCTCCACAGGCAATTGGCTCCTCCCCTAAAAATATGTTTTCACTTCGTCATTATGCGTATAGATGGGTGAGAGAGAAAAAATCAATTTAATCCATTTTGAGTTCAGGCTGTAACGCAACAAAATGTGGAATATGTCAAGGGGTGTGAATACTTTCTGAAGGCACTGCATGTGTGTCTATTCTATTCTATAGTCCTCCTACATGTCTAAATGCAGACTCATAATGAGAGAGTGAGAGTAATATCCTTTCTCTGGTTCTCAGTAATAGGGCTCCAGTAAATAGAGCAGTGTGGTAATTGGGAACTGTAGAGATCCAGCCTCAAGCTGGCTGACTAGGGAGCTGAAATACGACCTCTAGGTGACCCCGCTACGCCACATTAACAACCCCATACCGTAGCTAATCAAAACAGAAGAAGAAGATGTCAGAGACAGTTCAGGCCCGTCCTTCAACACATACTGTTCAGGTCCTGTATGATTACATGGGGGTATCATGTATTTGTCCATATTTGTCTTTTCAGAAAAAAAGTAGGTCCCCTGTAGCTCAGTTGGTAGAGCATGGCGCTTGCAACGCCAGGGTTGTGGGTTCGTTTCCCACGGGGGGCCAGTATGAAAAATGTATGCACTCACTAACTGTAAGTTGCTCTAGATAAGCGCGTCTGCTAAATGACTAAAAAAAAAAAGTCCTATACCAGCAGGAAGTCAAGGGCCATAGTTGTGCAGCCCTTGTATGCAGTGGCTAGAACTGAACTATTAAGTCTACAAAATGCCCAGGCACTCATGTAAACTGTGCTCATGTGTAGTGAGTTTCACTTACTTCCGAGTGCACAAGGGTCCTTGGTGCGCGGTTGGCTCTGCAGCAGTACTGCCAACTCATTAGATAGCAGATGTCCCAGCTATCACAGCATCATTCACAGACCTCTTTACCAAGGTGAGAGTTAAACATCCGACTGGTGCTTAAACAGTCCACGCCCGTCACATCGCCCAGCGTATCTGACTGAGGGTAAACTGAGGCAGCATCAAGCAGTCTGGGGACAGATAAGACTTGTAGTGTATTCAGTCACCTCGTAAGGGAAGTTCAGTGTTTTAGGAAGCTGTCTGTGGGACACAATAGAGACCTGGAACTGGAACTGAACTATTTTAGGTTGACAAAACGCCCAGGTACTCAACAACCAAGTTCTGGGTAGCCCAAAGACTGAGTTGAGACTAGGAGCACTGACTTTGTTGAATTAGTAGGTCACAATAAACTCGCAAGGATTTAAGTGGGTCACAATGCAAATAAACTTTTCAGAAATACTGCTGTAAGTCAATGAGATGCCGTATCTTAAAGGACGTCCCCTAGGAAATAGTTTGTGTCCTCCGGCTGTTGTCCAAATCATATTTGGGAGTGAAACCTGATTACGTCTCCCTGTGTGATGAGACCAAATCAGATCGTGTTTGTTTCTCTGATCCTGATTAGGTCTAATTAAACTGCCTCTATAGTATAAACATTGCAGGAGCCCAGACCCACTGGGACCAATAGAGAGGTTGTTAAAGATGCACTATGCAGAAATCATCTAAACTGCTGTGAAATTTATTTTCCATATGCAAAAGTATATTTTTTTCAGCTGTTTGAAGCTGGTGTACAAAACCGAAAGTAAACTACGCAAAAACTAAACTTAAGACCGAGAAGCATAGAAATTGTGCACATAGAACAGATCAACTTCTTCTTACGCTCTCTCACTATCGCTCTCTCCATCTGTCACGGATTCTGCCGAGGCTGCTCCTCCTCCTTGCTCGGGCAGGCTTCGGCGTTCGTCGTCCCCGGAGTACTAGCTGCTGCCGATCGATGTTTCGGTGTTTGTCTTGTTCTGTCTTGAGTGGTTACACCTGTATGCTATTATGTTTGATTGTAGTCCCTATATTTACCCATGTCTCTCGTTTGGTAATTGTGTGTTATTGTTTTGTGTCTCGTATGGTCGGCATTGCTGTTGTCGTATGCGTGTATTTGTTTTCCTCCCTGTTAGGAGGTTTTGTTTTGTATGGTTCTTTACTGACTAGTAAAGTACGTCTGCCAGTAGCTCTGTGTCCTGCGCTTGACTTCGCTCACCGCATACACGTCGCCCGTGACACCATCTCACTAGCTTTCTACATCTTTCTTTCTCTCTCTCTCTCTCTCTCTCTCTCTCTCTCTCTCTCTCTCTCTCTCTCTCTCTCTCTCTCTCTCTAACTGTCTCTCTCTCTAACTGTCTCTCTCTCTCTCTCTCTCTCTCTCTCTCTCTCTCTCTCTCTCTCTCTCTCTCTAACTGTCTCTCACTCTCTCTCTCTGTATCTCTCGTACCCTCTCTTTCTTTCTTTCTTTCTCTCTCTCTCTCTCTCTTTCTCTCTCAATTCAATTCAATTCAATTTTCTTTATTGGCATGAGGTAACAATATACATATTGCCAAAGCGTATTTTGGATATTTACACTATTAACATAATTAAAATAATAATAATCAATATAGTCAACGGGACAACAGTAACAACATAACCAAGGGTCAAAATAACCATTGAACAATAACAATATACAGCTGTGGAAAAAATTAAGAGACCACAGCATAGTTTTCTTAAATCAGCATCTCTACATGTATGACAGCCATTCCATTCCAGTGTCTGTTGAATTCCAACACAGGCACACCTCATTCTACTGAATTAGGTACTGATTAGGTGATCACCTGAACCAAATCTTATTTAATGAGGAAAAGTATAAAAACCACTGCTGTGGTCATCACTATCCTCTTGCAATAGGACCAGCTGGATGGTAAAAACAGTGTTAATAGTACCTCAAAAGTAATATGAATAAAAAAATAACTATTGGCCATGCCAAAAGAGTTGAAAAGGAAAGAAGGGTTCAATTCTGGCTTTACTGGCAGAGGCATACAGTGAGCATCAGGTTGCTTCCAAAGACTGCGATTCATAAGAACAAGGTCAAGCAGCAGACATTGGGGACAACAAAGCTACAGACCGGCAGAGGGCGAAAACGACTCTCTGCTGACCGGGATGACCGCCAACTCATTCGAATGTCACTCAACAACTGTAGGATGACATCAAGTGACCTACAAAAAGAATGGCAAACGGCAGCTGGGGTGAAGTGCACGGCGAGGACGGTTCGAAACAGGCTCCTAGGGACAGGGCTGAAGTCGTACAAAGCTAGAAAAAAGCCCTTCATCAATGAGAAGCAAAGAAGAGCCAGGCTGAGGTTTGCAAAAGACCATAAGGATTGGACCGTAGAGGACTGGAGTAAGGTCATCTTCTCTGATGAGTCCAATTTTCAGCTTTGCCCAACACCTGGTCGTCTAATGGTTAGACGGAGACCTGGAGAGGCCTACAAGCCACAGCGTCTCGCACCCTCTGTGGAATTTGGTGGAGGATTGGTGATGATCTGGGGGTGCTTCAGCAAGGCTGGAATCGGGCAGATTTGTCTTTGTGAAGGACGCATGAATCAAGCCACGTACAAGGTTGTCCTGGAAGAAAACTTGCTTCCTTTTGCTCTGATATTGTTCCCCAACTCTGAGGATTAGTTTTTCCAGCAGGACAATGCACCATGCCACACATGGATGGAGGACCACCAGATCAAGACCCTGTCATGGCCAGCCCAATCTCCAGACCTGAACCCCATTGAAAACTTCTGGAATGTGATCAAGAGGAAGATGGATGGTCACAAGCCATCAAACAAAGCTGAGCTGCTTGAATTATTGCGCCATGAGTGGCATAAAGTCACCCAACATCAATGTGAAAGACTGGTGGAGAGCATGCCAAGACACATGAAAGCTGTGATTGAAAATCAGGGTTATTCCACCAAATATTGATTTCTGAACTCTTCCTAAGTTAAAACATTAGTATTGTGTTGTTTCTTTGCATTATTCGAGGTCTGACAACATTGCATCTTTTTTGTTATTTTGACCTGTTGTCATTTTCTGCAAATAAATGCTCTAAATGACAATATTTCTATTTGGAGTTTGGGAGAAATGTTGTCAGTAGTTTAAAGAATAAAACAAAAATGTTATTTTTTACCCAAACACATACCTATAAATAGTAAAACCAGAGAAACTGATAATTTTGCAGTGGTCTCTTAATTTTTTCCAGAGTTGTAGAGGACGTGTGCAGGTTGGTTGGTCTGTCAGACACTGTCCTTCCTCTTATGGCAGGCAGCAATGTAGTGCGCTGCCAACCCACAGCTCTCTGCGTCCTCCCCCAACAGGACGGGTAGCCTGAGTCCTCCCCCAACAGGACGGGTAGCCTATCCTCATCAGAGAGGTCTTTGAAACCTTGAAAAACTGTTTCAAATTTGGGGAAATGACACTAATTGTTTTATATTTTTGTCAGGAAATGCAGCTCTGTCTCAGGTTCGGCTGTGGTGCAGTGGTTGCACAGCCTTTCCTCTACAGGGAGCCAGGTTTTCCTGTGTCTACCCTTCTCAATGGCAAGGCTGTGCTCACTGAGCCTGTACTTTGTCAAGGTTTTTCTAAGGTTTTGATCAGTAACCATGGTCAAATAGTTAGCCACGGTGTACTGTCAATTTAGGGCCAGATAGCTCTGCATTTTACTTTGTGCTTGTGCTTGTGTTTCCCAATAAGCAATGTAGTTTTGTTTTGACTGTGTTGTAATTTGGTTTATTCTGATTGATTGGATGTTCTTGTCCTGAGGCTTTAGGGTACTAGTAGAACAGGTTTGTGAACTCAGCCCCAGGACCAGCTGGATGAGGGGACTCTTTTCTTTGCTCAGCTCTTGGCATTGCAGGGCTTGGTAATGACATGAGAGTGGGTCACTGTACTTTAGATGTTTCCAAAAATGAATTGCTCTTTTTTGAGTTTTTATTATTAGCGGATATGTTTTGCAAGTGGACTCCACACCTCGCTGCCATAAAGTGCAATTGGTTCAATGAGATTCAATCACATTCAATTAGTTTTAGCCTAATTTTAATGGGTATTTGAATTTGAATTTGTTTTTTAATGGCGTAGAATGCCCTGCGTGCTTTCTCTCTCAGTTCATTCACTGCATCATTAAGGTGTCCAGTTGAGCTTATTTTTAAACCTAAGTAATTGTAGTGTGTTCAGTACTCTATATATTTTGTACCAATTGAGAACTTTGGTCTAATTCCCTGAGATCTTCTCTGGAAAATCATTATTTTAGTCTCTCTCTCTCTCTCTCTCTCTCTCTCTCTCTCTCTCTCTCTCTCTCTCTCTCTCTCTCTCTCTCTCTCTCTCTCTCTCTCTCTCTCTCTCTCTCTCTCTCTCTCTCTCTCTCTCTCTCTCTCTCTCTCTCTCTCTCTCTCTCTCTCATTACACATCTGCACACACACACACTCACACAAACACTCACAACCCCACCCCAATAGGTTGTGCATGCGCATCAAAGCTTGAAAACCAAAAATAACACCCTATCTTACATGTTATCCACACTAATTGGATAATTGCTAATGACCCTCTGAAGTATGTTGCTCTTATTTTCCTTCCCTGTATAAATTATCATAACATTTACATCTGTGAGGAAAAGCCAGTGATTTGTGATTCTGTCTCTTACGGCTTGTTATTAAGACAGATGTAATTATAGGTACTGTGTGAACATTGTAAGAACTACTGTATACAACAATACGTATCTACATGTTCAATTACACTGTACCTACCAATGTAATTACTACATGACGTAAAGAACATTTAATTTAAAGTACAGTCAGATCTTATGAATACAGATTTAAAATATGATTTAAAAAACCTATATTCCAGCATGGGGTTATGTTGAAACCCGTTCGGTTTTGAATTATGGAAATAATGAACGAAATTGGTGGACCTTGAAGTGTTGAATGAATGGGGTATAGTCTGAAAAAATTAAACCATAATTTAAACATTGAGAGTAGCCTATTCATCGTGCTCAGCCATTGTAAAATAGTCAATTTCTGGTGGTACCTATGAACATAGTCTGCATCATAAACGGCACCCTTTTCCCTATATAGTGCCCTACAGTATAGGGAATAGGGTGCTATTTGGGACGCAATCATAGCTACCCCTACAGGCTGTTCTGTTCTAATCTCCATAAATCTCCTCTAACTGATCAAGTCCTCCAGTTTCTTCTGGTATTGATGTCAGCCATTGACCAGAGACATTTATATATAAAAAAAAAAGGGCTTTAGTTTCACACCATAAACTTCAGCTTTATTGCCACTAAGGGATGTAGGGAGAGAATTATTAGTCTGATTTTAATAAAATGAACTGCTCAACGATTTGAATGGGCATAAAGAAGCTCATAGAGAACATAATTTGAACTCTGTTACAGAAGGCAAACCTCTTCATTGATTTTAACATTCATGTTAACATTTGGAATATATGAACACGTTGAAATAACCATATTAAATATTACAATAAATATATAATCAAGAGACTCGAAATTGAGCTCAGGTGCATCCTGTTTTCATTGATCATCCTTGAGAGTTTGCCTAAAGGCATCTAAAGACTCTCAGACCATGAGAAACAAGATTCTCTGGTCTGATGAAACCAAGATTGAACTCTTTGGCCTGAATGCCAAGCGTCACGTCTGGAGGAAACCTGGCACCATCCCTACGGTGAAGCATGGTGGTGGCAGCATCATGCTGTGGGGATGTTTTTCAGCGGCAGGGACTGGGAGACTAGTCAGGATCGAGGGAAAGATGAACGGAGCAAAGTATAGAGACATCCTTAATGTAAACCTGCTCCAGAGATCTCAGACTACAAAAATAAATGTAGTCTATTCTTAGTCCACCGTGCTTTTTACTGACTTATCAACCATATCACCCTGGTTGAGCACATTTTTACAAAATTCTGGCCTTTTAGCCTTTTTACATTTTAACTATTTAGTTTCATATTCCAACTCTTCAACGTCTCTACTAACAGGAATGGTGCAATATTAATCCCTCACCAACTGAATTCCTGCCTTTTATCCCTGTCACGAACGTTGAAGAACGGGTCAGACCAAGGTGCAGCGTGGTATGCGAACATGTTTATAAGACTGGATAAACACTAGACAAAATAACAAACTCAACGAAACCGTGAAGTCCTATGGGCTATGCACGAAACCAGCCTACAAGGAACAAGATCCCACAAACAAGGACTGCAACCAGGCTACTTAAGTATGATCCCCAATCAGAGACAACGAGCGACAGCTGCCTCTGATTGGGAATCATACCCGGCCAAACATAGAAGTAGAACAACTAGACTCTAAACATAGATATACAACAACCTAGAACTAAACATGCACACCCTGACCAAACTAACTAGAGTTCTAAAGGTCAGGGCGTGACAATCCCATATCTTTGGTGACTGATTTAGAGTTTTCTTACAGCCCTCTGAGAGGGAAAGGTTTGAGTGCCACTGAACTGCAGCGACCCAAAAGGATACACATTATGTTCATTGTTGCATGAGGGCTGGGGGAGTTGCCCAATCAAGTTCAAGTGGAAAAAAAGAATGATATCCACTTCTAACTCCATTGTCAAAACATGCTCTACCAGATGGTTGACAATGGGGTTAATGGGTTAGGACACTTTATGTTGGTGTTTCTTTTGTTTAGTCAGTTACCTGTATGTGTGTGAGTGTGTTACAGCATAGTGTGTGTGTCTACAGTGTATTGTGACTAACACAACAATGTCTGTGTGAATATGGCTCTATTGGCACAGGCCTCATGGGAAAAATAGATTTTAATCTCAATGGGATCAACTGTATAAATATTGGATGAATAAAATATTACTGTGTGTGTTTGAGTGGGTGTGTGTTCCTCTCTCAGGAGAAATAGTCCCATCTGTCTTGTTCCCTCAGTAATGGGGTCTCAGGGTAGCTTATACTTGGCCTCCCGATCTTCCCGATCCGTCCTCATTTGGTTGGCATTTCGATCCAGGCCTGACACTCTTCCCCTGACACCGGGAGAGAGAGACCCGGACCTTCTCTTCTCTCTTCTCTCCCCTTGACTCCTCTCCCCCCCTCTCTCTCCTCTCCTCCCCCTCTCTCTCTCCTCTCTCATCCCCTCTGCCTCCTCTCCACCCCTCTGTCTCCTCTCCTCCCCTCTGTCTCCTCTCCTCCCCTCTGTCTCCTCTCCACCCCTCTGTCTCCTCCCTGTCTCCTCCGCCTCCCTTGTCTCCTCTCCTCCCCTCTGCCTCCTCTCCACCCCTTGTCTCCTCCACCCTGCTCCTCCCCTCCTCCTCCCTCCCTCTCCTCCCTTCTCTCTCCACCCCTCTGCCTCTTCTCCTCCCCTCTGGCTACTCTCCTCTTTTCTGTCTCCTCTCCTCCCCTCTGCCTCCTCTCCTCCCCTCTGGCTACTCTCCTCTTTTCTGTCTCCTCTCCTCCCCCTGTTTCCTCTCCTCCCCTCCATCTCCTCTCCTCTGTCTCCTCTCCTCACCCTGACTCCTCTCCTCCCCTCTGTATCCTCTCCTCTCCCCCTTTCTCCTCTACTCCCCATGTTTCCTCCCCTTCCCCTGTCTCTTCTCCTCCCCTCCGTCTCCTCTCCTCCCCTCTGACTCCTCCCTTCTGTCTCCTCTACTCCTCTCTGTCTCCTCCCCTCTGCCTCCTCTCCTCCCCTCTGCCTCCTCTCCACCCCTCTGGCTTCTCTCCTCTTTTCTGTATCCTCTCCTCCCCTGTCTCCTCTCCTCTCCTCTCCTCCCCTCCATCTCCTCTCCTCCCCTCTGTCTCCTCCCCTCTGTCTCCTCTCCTCCCCCTGACTCCTCTCATCCCCTCTGTATCCTCTTCTCTCCCCCTTTCTCCTCTACTCCCCATGTTTCCTCCCCTCCCCCTGTCTCCTCTCCTCCCCTCCGTCTCCTCTCCTCCCCTCTGTTTCCTCCCCTCTGCCTCCTCTACTCCCCTCTGTCTCCTCCCCTCTGTCTCCTCTCCTCCCCTCTGTATCCTCTCCTCCCCCCTTTCTCCTCTACTCCCCATGTTTCCTCCCCTCCCCCTGTCTCCTCTCCTCCCCTCCGTCTCCTCTCCTCCCCTCTGACTCCTCCCGTCTGTCTCCTCTTCTCTCCTCTGACTCCTCTCCTCCCCCCTCCTGTTGTGGAAATTCTAACCAGGAAGGAGAGACTTTGTTATTTCTTCAAACAATCAACCTTTATTTAATTGAATTGCAATAATGAAGCTGGTCAACCCCACACTCTGGAGTGTAAGGCTGAGAGCTCAATCATACAGAAAATACAGAGGTCTCATAAAACAGACCTAAAACTGCTTAGTCATGGCTGGTTCCACCCCTCCCCTGCAGATCGGGGCATCATAAGCTACCTTGTGTTCATCTTGTGGCTATGTGTACCAGGTGTTGTTTATGCCTCCCTGGCTTAGTTTCTGAGAAGCAAAGATGATTAAAAACAATGACAGGTTTGTTCTGTTTCTCAAGCTATCTCTATCTCAAGTGGCACCATGTCCTTGACCATACGCCCAGACCAGCTGCAGGGGCCTAGAGGGGAACCATCCTTTCTCAGAAGCACAGTATTGGTAGTTATGAAGATCTCTTACCATTGTTAAGCATATAGTAAACAAAGCAGGTAAATACGTAATTTTCCCTTTACACCCCTCTGTCTCCTATCCTCCCCTCTGACTCCTCTCCTCCTCTCTGTCTCCTCTCCTCCTCTCTGTCTCCTCTCCTCCTCTCTGTCTCCTCTCCTCCCCTCTGTCTCCTCTAGTCCCCCCGTCTCCTCAACTCCTCCCCTCCCCTCTTTCTCCTCTCCTCCCCTCTGTCTCCTCTCCTCCCCTCTGCCCCCTCTCCTCTCTGTCTCCTCTCCTCCCCTCTGTCTCCTCTAGTCCCCCCGTCTCCTCAACTCCTCCCCTCCCCTCTTTCTCCTCTCCTCTGTCTCCTCTCCTCCCCTCTGACTCCTCTCCTCCCCTCTGCCCCCTCTCCTCTCTGTCTCCTCTCCTCCCCTCTGTCCCCTCTCCTCCCTCTGTCTCCTCTCCTCCCCTCTGATTCCTCTCCACCCCACCTCTCCTCTCTTTCACTCTCCTCTGTCTCCTCTCCTCCCTCGTCTCCTCTCCTCTCCTCCCCTCTGCCTCCTCTCCTCCCCTCTGTCTCCTCTCCTCCCCCTCTGTCTCCTCTAGTCCCCCCGTCTCCTCACCTCCTCCCCTGCCCTCTTTCTCCTCTCCCCCCTCTGACTCCTCTCCTCCCCTCTGTCTCCTCTCCTCTCTGTCTCCTCTCCTCCCCTCTTCCTCCTCTTCTCCCCTCTGTCTCCTCTCCCTCCCCAGTCTCCTCTCCTCCCCTCTGTCTCCTCTCCTCCTCTGCCTCCTATCCTCCCCTCTGTCCCCTCTCCTCCCTCTGTCTCCTCTCCTCTCCGTCTCCTCTCCTCTCTTCCCCTCTGATTCCTCTCCTCCCCACCTCTCCTCTCCTCCACTCCCCTCTGTCTCATCTCCTCCCCTCTGTCTCCTCTCCATTCCTCCTCTCCTCTCCTCTCCTCCCCCAGTCTCCTCTCCTCCCCTCTGTCTCCTCTCCTCCTCTGCCTCCTCTCCTCCCCTCTGATTCCTCTCCTCCCCACCTCTCCTCTCCTCCACTCCCCTCTGTCTCATCTCCTCCCCTCTATCTCCTTTCCTCCCCTCCTCTCCTCTCAACGCCTCCCCTCTGTCTCATCTCCTCCCCTCTGTCTCCTCTCCTCCCCCTCTGTCTCCTCTAGTCCCCGCGTCTCCTCCCCTCCTCCCGTCCTCCCCTCCCCTCTTTCTCCTCTCTTCTCCTCTGTCTCCTCTCCTCCCCTCTGTCTCCTCTCCTCTCTGTCTCCTCTCCTCCCCTCTTCCTCCTCTTCTCCCCTGTCTCCTCTCCCTCCCCAGTCTCCTCTCCTCCCCTCTTCCTCCTCTTCTCCCCCGTCTCCTCTCCCTCCCCAGTCTCCTCTCCTCCCCTCTGTCTCCTCTCCTCCTCTGCCTCCTCTCCTCCCCTGTCTCCTCTCCTCCTCTCCTCCCCTCTGTCTCCTCTCCTCCCCCGTCTCTCTCTCTCTCTCTTTCTCTCTCTCTATCTCTCTCTCTCTCCTCTCTCCCCCTCTCTCTCTCTCTCTCTCTCTCTCTCTCTCTCTCTCTCTCTCTCTCTCTCTCTCTCTCTCTCTCTCTCTCTCTCTCTCTCTCTCTCTCTCTCTCTCTCTCTCCCTCTCTCTCTCTCTCTCTCTCTCTCTCTCTCTCCATCTCTCTCTCTCTCTCTCTCTCTCTCCTCTCTCTCTCTCTCTCTCTCTCTCTCTCTCTCTCTCTCACTCTCTCTCTCTCTCTCTCTCTCTCTCTCTCTCTCTCTCTCTCACTCTTTCTATCCCTCTGTCTCTCTTTCTCCCCCCTCCGTCTCCTCCTTGAAAGACTGGCTGTGTAATAAGGTATTGCACCTCCAGGGTAGAAAAACACTCTGGAGGAGAATTGGCTTCAGATGAGATGAGGTTTCTCTCTGCTTGGTGTCAGCTCCTGTCTAAACCCAGGGGGATTTACTGTGTACGGGTTAAGGTTAGGTTTTGGGGTTAAGGTTAGGTTTAGGGGTTAGGGAAAATAGGATTTTGAATGGGACTGAATTGTGTGTCCCCATAAGGTTAGTTATACAAGACTGTGTGTGTGTGTGCACGTGCACGTGCATGTGTGGGCCTGTCTACCTTGTAGTTAGATCGGTGGTCTAAACCTGGTTTGAGACACAGCAGGTATAAAATCCCATCTCGCTGAGGGTTTTCTGTTTCTGTACAGAGAGGTATCAGATTCTACCGCCTTGCACATCTTTGAGACCAGCAGGAAGCCCACACAGTGAACAAGGTATATGTCTGATGGAGAAAGTGTTAGGCTTAGGGTTAGGTACAGTGAGGGAAAAAAGTATTTGATCCCCTGCTGATTTTGTACGTTTGCCCACTGACAAATAAATGATCAGTCTATAATTTTAATGGTAGGTTTATTTGAACAGTGAGAGACAGAATAACAACAAAAAAATCCAGAAAAACACATGTCAAAAATGTTATAAATTTATTTGCATTTTAATGAGGAAAATAAGTCAATCAGAAAGATTTCTGGCTCCCAGGTGTCTTTTATACAGGTAAACTGAGATTAGGATCACACTCTTAAAGGGAGTGCTCCTAATCTCAGCTTGTTACCTGTATAAAAGACACCTGTCCACAGAAGCAATCAATCAATCAGATTCCAAACTCTCCACCATGGCCAAGACCAAAGAGCTCTCCAAGGATGTCAGGGACAAGATTGTAGGCCTACACAAGGCTGGAATGGGCTACAAGACCATCGCCAAGCAGCTTGGTGAGAAGGTGAAAACAGTTGGTGCGATTATTCGCAAATGGAAGAAACACAAAAGACCTGTCAATCTCCCTCGGCCTGGGGCTCCATGCAAGATCTCACCTCGTGGAGTTGCAATGATCATGAGAACGGTGAGGAATCAGCCCAGAACTACACGGGAGGATCTTGTCAATGATCTCAAGGCAGCTGGGACCATAGTCACCAAGAAAACAATAGGTAACACTACGCCGTGAAGGACTGAAATCCTGCAGCGCCCGCAAGGTCCCCCTGCTCAAGAAAGCACATATACAGGCCCGTCTGAAGTTTGCCAATGAACATCTGAATGATTCAGAGGAGAACTGGGTGAAAGTGTTGTGGTCAGATGGGACCAAAATCGAGCTCTTTGGAATCAACTCAACTCGCCGTGTTTGGAGGAGGAGGAATGCTGCCTATGACCCCAAGAACACCATCCCCACCGTCAAACATGGAAGTGGAAACATTATGCTTTGGGGGTGTTTTTTTCTGCTAAGGGGACAGGACAACTTCACTGCATCAAAGGGACGATGGACGGGGCCATGTAATGTCAAATCTTGGGTGAGAACCTCCTTCCCTCAGCCAGGGCCTAGCCAATCTCCAGACCTTAATCCCATAGAAAATCTGTGGAGGGAGCTGAAGGTTCGAGTTGCCAAATGTCAGCCTCGAAACCTTAATGACTTGGAGAAGATCTGTAAAGAGGAGTGGGACAAAATCCCTCCTGAGATGTGTGCAAACATGGTGGCCAACTACAAGAAATGTCTGACCTCTGTGATTGCCAACAAGGGTTTTGCCACCAAGTACTAAGTCATGTTTTGCAGAGGGGTCAAATACTTATTTCCCTCATTAAAATGCAAATACATTTATAAAAAATGTTTAGGGTTAGGTATGTGTCTGATGGAGAAAGGGTTAGGGTTAGGGTTAGGGTTAGGTATGTGTCTGATTGAGAAAGGGTTAGGGTTAGGGTTAGGGTTAGGTATGTGTCTGATGAAGAAAGAACATACGAATATAAGGCTGTCAAAATATTTGATTCAGTGAAAAATAAAGACTATTAAGACTGTGAAGCTTTATCGTTCCAGAGAGGAAGACCAGATGATCCCTACCCAGAGCCGTGGATACAACTTGGCAACACATTCTCAGTAAATAAATAATAAAATGTTTAGTGCCAACATGGTGGGCAGTTTGCTGCTAATCAATTAACCCAAAATTAATAACACATGAACTTCCTTTCTCCACCAGTTGTAAAACCCTGAGTCCCCAAACTCATGAATCAGGCCATATTATGAATAATCACAAAGGGCTGACTATTGAACAACTGTAAGCATTAATCTGCCTCAGTTTGCCCTCTGATGAAGAGTCCTTAAAGGTTCCGAACAGTGAAAATCATGTTTTTCATCAAATTGGATGATATTTGGATGATACCAGTTCATAGTAGGTTGACCCAAGCATGAAAAATAACTGCAGCTGGTACATTGACAGCGTTGATCATAAAGTTACTGGTCCCCTCCCCCCATGTCAAACGCTTGGATTCAGGCATTACTTCCGGCTTTATGCAATGTCACGTAAAGCCGGAAATGTTATACACCAATGGTTGCATCTTATAATCATAACTAATTTAAATATATAACGCCTTAAAACCGTCATCACATGTGCACATCATACAGCTTTGTTTACAAACCGTAAGATAGCGGAAGGTGGTAATACTGGTAACTCATCTTTTAGCCAGCAAGCTACTTACCAGCATGCCGGAAAAAGCACACTGTGTTGTGACTGGATGCCATAGTGTTCATTTGACGCTACACTATTTTCCGAAGAATGAAGACATCCGACTGCTGCTTTCATTTCGGGTGGACAGGCTGCACCGAAAAATTACCATCATGTCACACGTGTGCAGAACACATTTTCGAGCGAAGTTGCTTTATCAATTGGGGAGAACGTTCGATGGGTCTTGCCAGGAATCTTATCCTGAAGACGGATGCTGTGCCATCACTGACAGGGGATCAGTGGATCTTGCCAGCGCTGACCATAACGTACGTTTCAGACTTTGATGAGTCTGACGCTGTGGCTGTGGCTATAACTGTGGCTGTTTTGACTTGTGAACGGTATATTTTCTCTAACACACCTGATAGGCACTATATGGTCGTTGTTCTTCCATCCCTAAGCACACAGCTGACACGAAGGAATGTTGTGGTGTCTGTAGTATTTGTCATGTATTATTTCACTGTCCATCTCCTTTTGTCTTTCCACTATCATCAAGTTGAAATTATTGACGTTTTAGAAAATTCAACATCTACTCTGTCTGCACAGCTTCCCAGGCAACCACCACAGCAGGAATGCTGTGATACAAAATCAGCTTTGCCAAGGCAAAGATGGGGGGATATCCTGTAAAGCCTGTGCATACAGACCAAAGAAGGGGGGATTTGCTGTGAAGACTGTGAAAATCAATTGAGCATTTCAGGCACAAAAAAATCCAAATCCAAAACATTCAAAGGTTTAACTAAAAAGTGCAAGACCAAATGTCTAATTGAGTACTTTAAAAACACTGAAAACACATTGTAGAATGAGTAGATCACTACAGCAACAAATTGATAGCATCATAATTCAGAACAGTAAATAAAAGGACATTAAATTCACTAACCATTTAACAAACATTTCCCTTTTCAAAAACATTACAGGCTACGTAGACAGGCTCCTGGATCTCCTCTTCAACGAGGTCACCCTTGATCCAGCGCCGTATGTGGGGAAGCTATGCGAGCTGTCCTTCCCAGGACCCCTGTCTGCCCAGTGTGAGAGGCCTGACAAGGAGGAGGCCATAGCTGGATTGGTCTCCCTCCCCAATCTTGGGGGTGACTGGAGCCAAGTGGGTGACTGAAGCCAAGTGGGTGACTGAAGCCAAGTGGGTGACTGAAGCCTGCTTGATTGATCCAGGTACAGGTACATCAATCTCTATATTTTGTATTTGTATTTATTATGGATCCCCATTAGCTCCTGCCAAGGCAGCAGCTACTCTTCCTGGGGTCCAGCAAAATTAAGGCAGTTATAAAATTTAAAAACATTACAATACATTCATAACAGATTTAACAACATATTAAGTGTGTGCCCTCAGGCCTCTACTCTACTACCACATATCTATAACACAAAATCCATGTGTACGTGTGTGTATAGTGCGTATGTTATCATGTGTTTGTATGCATGTGTCTATGTTTGTGTTGCTTCACAGTCCCCGCTGTTCCATAAGGTGTATTTAATAGCTACTGTAAATTGGACAGTGCAGTTAGATTAACAAGAATGTAAGCTTTCTGCCCGTATAAGACATGTCTTTGTCCCGGAAAGTTGGCGTTGTTTACAACATTCTAGTCACATATCGCATATTGAGCAGCAACCGTCCCGGTACAGGGACAGTGATCCCGTAGAGGTTAAAGTAGTTGGCAATATCAGTGGGTTTTGTGATGAATGAGCCATCTGATTCAATGAAGGATGGGGCGGAGTTTACCTTTTTGCCCAAAATGTAATTTAAGGTGCTCCAAAGCTTTGTACTATAATTCTTTATGCCATTTATCTTTGTTTCATAGTGTAGTTTCTTCTTCTTTTTGTTCAGTTTAGTCACATGATTTCTCAATTTGCAGTACGTTTGTCAATCGGTTGTACAGCCAGACCTATTTGCCATCCTTTTTGCCATGTTGATGATTTCATTCCTGTACTGTTTGTAACTACCCTGGTAGGTTCATTGATAACCTGAGCCAGGTTGCAGGCACTAGTTACAGTTTGAAGCTTTCTCTTGAGTGGGCAGCCTGATGAAAGCCAGTCAATATTTAAATCACCCAGAAAGTATACCTCTCTATTGACATCACATATATTATCAAGCATTTCACACATGTTATCCAGATACTGACTGTTAGCACTTGGTGGTCTATAGCAGCTTCCCACCAGAATGGGCTTTAGGTGAGGCAGATGAACCTGTAGCCATATTACTTCAACAGTATTTAACATGAGATCCTCTCTAAGCTTTATAGGAATGTGGTTCTGAATATAGACCGCAACAATGCCCCCGTTGGCATTTCTGTATTTTCTGTAAATGTTATAACCATGTACTGCTACCACTGTATCATCAAAGGTATTATCTAAGTGAGTTTCAGAGATTGTCAGAATATGAATGTAATCTGTTACTAGCAAATTATTGATTTCATGAACCTTGTTTCTTAAGCTACATATGTTAACGTGGGCTATTTTTAACACTTTTCTGGGATGCTTGATTATTTTTCTTGCTTTACTGGGAAGCTTAGCAGAGGTACACATACTCTGGTTATTTTTATTAGTGCAGGGTGAGCTGCACACGGTGGACTTCCTACTAGGGCATTGTAAATGTGGTGTGCAGCTCAGTGCTAACAGTATTACTCTGGTTCATAGGCATATGAGTACTGCATACAATAGCTGTAGGATCAGCAGAGGCATTCGGGGCAGCTAGAGGGACATTAATTAGGTTATTTACATTGTGTCTTCCAATGCCCCTAGGATAATGTACATTTGCTGAATCATTATGACAACTCAGCGACACAATGGTAGGGATTAAATGAGCTGGACTTGGGTCATTGATAAGTCATTGTCTCAACGCAGCCTTATAATGCTGTGAAAGGATCCATGAACCCAAATGATTTGGGTGGATCCCATCCTCCTTATAATACAAGCTTTGTTTCCAGAAGGTATCAACATTGTCAACACATGTTACACCCATAGAGCTGCAATAGTCTCGTAGCCAGTTATGGAGGGCTAAAAGTCTGCTGAACCGTTCAATGCCACAATTTAGGGAGGGCAGAGGGCCAGATATTATGGGGCGCTTGTTGGTGTCAAGTAGAGACCCAATCAATTTTTTAAAATCCATCTTCAGCTGTTCTGAGCTGCCCTTCATAATGTCATTCGACCCCACATGAACCATGACAGTATCAGCCCCCGGTGACTGACACAGCCTCGGGAAGCAACCTGGTGATATCCTGAACTTTTGCGAGGCCAGAGCCAAAGAACTCACCTGAGAAGAGGGCTGCTGAGACGCTGGCTGCGTGCAGGCCACAACCGCCAAAGTACTCTGATCCAGAGAGCACGGCCCCGCGGTGGTCCAGGCTGTGCCCAGGCAGTTGATTGACTAGGACAGGGAGAGGTAGCTGGAGGGTCATCCACAGCCATGGAGGGAACATCCAAGCCCCCGGCAGAGGACAGCTGGTACAGGGGCTCAAAGCAATTTGAAAGTCTTAAGTCCGGACGCGGGGGAAGAAGGCAGGCGCGCCGAGAATGATTATTCTCCTTCTTTCTGGTTCCAACACAGATTAATTTACGCTCACCTGGAGTCGAACAGTGAGCAGCCATTTTCTGGTTCAAGCTAGTAGAGGGCTGCAGTGGCGGAAATTGATGATTGTTGGTTGCATTTCCTAAAGCCTAACTAATTCACTTTTATGTGATATGATATCAAATTTTGTTACTTTGTATCGTTTTTTTTCAAGCATTCGGATGGGAGGTGTTACCATTTGTACGAATCAATGGATTCCTGCACACTGTAGGGTGGCTGGTGCCTATATTAGGCCAATGGCTCTAATTATAATCTATTTGTCAAATGATGTCTCATCATTATTTCTCACCTTTATTTCTCATGAGTGTTGATGTTGATCAATATTTTGGCTATGCTGGCCTATTTTAAATGATCAAATTAATGTCTGATCAATACAATTCTGAATGTATAATGCATGTACTTCCTAAATATGATTAGGCTATATATATATATTTTTTTTCTTTCTCGCAAATATATATATATATATATATATATATATATATATATATATATATATATATATATATATATATATATATACAGTGGGGGAAAAAAGTATTTAGTCAGCCACCAATTGTGCAAGTTCTCCCACTTAAAAAGATGAGAGAGGCCTGTAATTTTCATCATAGGTACACGTCAACTATGACAAACAAAATGAGATTTTTTTTTCTCCAGAAAATCACATTGTACTATTTTTAATGAATTTATTTGCAAATTATGGTGGAAAATAAGTATTTGGTCAATAACAAAAGTTTCTCAATACTTTGTTATATACCCTTTGTTGGCAATGACACAAGGTCAAACGTTTTCTGTAAGTCTTCACAAGGTTTTCACACACTGTTGCTGGTATTTTGGCCCATTCCTCCATGCAGATCTCCTCTAGAGCAGTGATGTTTTGGGGCTGTCGCTGGGCAACACGGACTTTCAACTCCCTCCAAAGATTTTCTATGGGGTTGAGATCTGGAGACTGGCTAGGCCACTCCAGGACCTTGAAATGCTTCTTACGAAGCCACTCCTTCGTTGCCCGGGCGGTGTGTTTGGGATCATTGTCATGCTGAAAGACCCAGCCACGTTTCATCTTCAATGCCCTTGCTGATGGAAGGAGGTTTTCACTCAAAATCTCACGATACATGGCCCCATTCATTCTTTCCTTTACATGGATCAGTCGTCCTGGTCCCTTTGCAGAAAAACAGCCCCAAAGTATGATGTTTCCACCCCCATGCTTCACAGTAGGTATGGTGTTCTTTGGATGCAACTCAGCATTCTTTGTCCTCCAAACACGACGAGTTGAGTTTTTAACAAAAAGTTATATTTTGGTTTCATCTGACCATATGATATTCTCCCAATCCTCTTCTGGATCATCCAAATGCACTCTAGCAAATTTCAGACGGGCCTGGACATGTACTGTCTTAAGCAGGGGGACACGTCTTGCACTGCAGGTTTTGAGTCCCTGGCGGCGTAGTGTGTTACTGATGGTAGGCTTTGTTACTTTGGTCCCAGCTCTCTGCAGGTCATTCACTAGGTCCCCCTGTGTGGTTCTGGGATTTTTGCTCACCGTTCTTGTGATCATTTTGACCCCACGGGGTGAGATCTTGCGTGGAGCCCCAGATCGAGGGAGATTATCAGTGGTCTTGTATGTCTTCCATTTCCTAATAATTGCTCCCACAGTTGATTTCTTCAAACCAAGCTGCTTACCTATTGCAGATTCAGTCTTCCCAGCCTGGTGCAGGTCTACAATTTTGTTTCTGGTGTCCTTTGACAGCTCTTTGGTCTTGGCCATAGTGGAGTTTGGAGTGTGACTGTTTGAGGTTGTGGACAGGTGTCTTTTATACTGATAACAAGTTCAAACAGGTGCCATTAATACAGGTAATGAGTGGAGGACAGAGGAGCCTCTTAAAGAAGAAGTTACAGGTCTGTGAGAGCCAGAAATCTTGCTTGTTTGTAGGTGACCAAATACATATTTTCCACCATAATTTGCAAATAAATTTTCTGGAATTTATTTTCTCAATTTGTCTGTCATAGTTGACGTGTACCTATGATGAAAATTACAGGCCTCTCTCATCTTTTTAAGTGGGAGAACTTGCACAATTGGTGGCTGACTAAATACTTTTTTCCCCCCACTGTAGGATGACTGTACTGGAACTATAAATAGTGAAAGTTGAAGTACAGGGTTAGATAGGCCAACCCCTATCCTAATTACTGTCATCACTCACACCCTCCTCTTTCTGATCCCCAACTCCACACCAGGACATTAACCACTAATAAAATAATAAAAGATAGCTCATTGAGAAGGAGTTTCCCCTTGCAGGACAAACTGCTTTTCCCAGTAGTCCTGAGAGACTTTTTAGCTGATATTTGATCTCTCCAGTTTGCTTTAAGTGCTTGGAGGTGAAAGGCAGCATTTGTATTGGCTGTGTGGAGGGGCATTTTGACAAACTATCACCCGTGCAGAGCCGCCGGAAAACATGTGGTGAGACAACATTTGCCCCAGTACTTTTAAATCAAAGCAGCAGCACTGAATGCAATACCAGACATATTCATTAGTTCATCTCATAGAATAACGATTTGCAATGTAAAAGAAAGCAGGTGTTTCTTATTGGACAAGTTGACATAGGACCTCCTCCAATTTCACCCGTTTGCCTCTGTTTTGTCTAGTGAATACAACCCTGTGACAGGTGGATTCACTTGTCAGTCACAGTGGTCTCCTAGATACAGCCTACAGAGCCTCATCAACAACTATGTTTGGTTGCACCACCACCTCGTTGTTTGACTCTGCACTTGGTTTCTTTCTTCACTCACGCTCCTCTCCGGTCTGTGGAATCCTGGTGGAATCTGACTTTGTGGAAACCCTCCTGGAAACCCTCCTCTCCTGCCTGCCTCATGAGAGAGTGAACACACATTTTCATGGAAAACAAGGTATGTGTTAATAAAATCAGTCAATAAAAGCAGTTTCGACATAGCTTTAGAGTAGCCTAGCAAAATAGCTAGCTAGATAACATTAGCTAGCTAGGTTTATGCCATCATGCAGCCAGCAGCTAACGTTAATAATTTAGACTGAATAAATGTGTTTGGCACATGATAAAGAAGATGAAATGACCTGCTGTTGCTACCTAAGGCTAATGGATACTGAAGTTCCTGAAAAGGCTAGTCAGCCATTTTGTTAGTCCAGTAATGTTCGTTGGCATATTATCCATCAATTCTCTCTTTCTGCCTTAACCATCCATCTGTTATTGTTGGACAAATGTGTTCATATTGTCTGAATAGACTGCTCTGTGGCGGAAGTTGTAGCTAGGTTTTTTACTTTTAAGACAGTGAAAATTGTGCCACAAACCTTTGTGAATAATCACCAGCAGTGGAAATAACATTAGTATTGGAGCAAATGCTGTCTCGCCACATGTTTTCCGGCGGCTCTGATTTCATTACATACAATTAAAATATTTTTCTACATTGAAACCTGTCTTTTTTATTTTTCAAAGTCCACTGCTTAACATTGTGTGAGTGTATAGAGTGAAATTAATATTTAAAGACATTGTAACAATTCTTTGCATAACACTCAGCCCTGCTATAGTAGTTAACTAAACTACAGAGTATGTTGTCCATTGAAGTTGTTGTCCATGGCTCTTTTGATATCAGATTCAGAATGAATAATAATTATAACAAGGTTTGCGGTAATTTGAAAGGGTTTGATCCACCTTAGGCCAGGAGTGTTTCCAATTCACATGACCCGACAAGAAAAACAAGGGGCGGCAGGTAGCTTAGTGGTTAAGAGCGTTGTGCCAGTAACCGAAAGGTCGCTGGTTCTAATCCCAGTCAACTAGGTGAAAAATCTGTCGATGTGCCCCTGAGCAAGGCACTTAACCCTAATTGCTCCTGTAAGTCGATCTGGATAAGAGCGTCTGCTAAATGACTAAAAAAATCAAATAAAATCAAAAACCTCAACCCTGTAGTCATAGCACAGATGAAAAGGGAAGCTATCTATGATAATAATATTTTGTCATAGTCTTAGAATAGGACCCAGAGTTGTATCACAGGGTTACAGGGGTTATCAGTGACTGGAGATAGAATGTTAACATACGGAATGTTGAAACATAAACATTCCGGATGGAACTTCAAAGAAAACAATGGCCGTCACATCTTCCCTCTATGACCTTGGTGTTTCTGCTTTAGTGGTCCATTCAATCCGTAGATGAGAAGACCTGCACTACAGCATGATAGAAATGTAAAGGCAATGTTCCTGCTTTCGCTGAGACTTCATTTAAGGTAAACAATGCATATGTCGGCTCAATCGTAAATTACCTTTAAATTTCAATCTCGCTACAGCGCAGATCTTCAGCGCTACAGATTGAATCGAGCCCTTAGTTTTAGTTGAATCCTTTGTTGGTGTCATGCCAAACAATCCAAAACAGATTGGTACCCAGGCTACCTTTGCATGCTCTTTGAATCAGATGTCCAAGTTACTTCAGAGGTATTTACATTATTTACAATGCTCAAAAAAATAAAGGGAACACTTAAACAACACAATGTAACTCCAAGTCAATCACACTTCTGTGAAATCAAACTGTCCACTTAGGAAGCAACACTGATTGACAATAAATGTCACATGCTGTTGTGCAAATGGAATAGACAACAGGTGGAAATTATAGGCAATTAGCAAGACACCCCCAATAAAGAAGTGGTTCTGCAGATGCTGACCACAGACCACTTCTCAGTTCCTATGCTTCCTGGCTGATGTTTTGGTCACTTTTGAATGCTGGCAGTGCTTTCACTCTAGTGGTAGCATGAGACGGAGTCTACAATCCACACAAGTGGCTCAGGTAGTGCAGCTCATCCAGGATGGCACATCAATGCGAGCTGTGGCAAGAAGGTTTGCTGTGTCTGTCAGCGTAGTGTCCAGAGCATGGAGGCGCTACCAGGAGACAGGCCAGTACATCAGGAGATGTGGAGGAGGCTGTAGGAGGGCAACAACCCAGCAGCAAGACCACTACCTCCGCCTTTGTGCAAGGAGGAGCAGGAGGAGCACTGCCAGAGCCCTGCAAAATGACCTCCAGCAGGCCACAAATGTGCATGTGTCTGCTCAAACGGTCAGAAACAGACTCCATGAGGGTGGTATGAGGGCCGACGTCCACAGGTGGGGGTTGTGCTTACAGCCCAACACCGTGCAGGACATTTGGCATTTGCCAGAGAACACCAAGATTGGCAAATTCGCCACTGGCGCCCTGTGCTCTTCACAGATGAAAGCAGGTTCACACTGAGCACGTGACAGACGTGACAGAGTCTGGAGACGCCGTGGAGAACGTTCTGCTGCCTGCAACATCCTCCAGCATGACCCGGTTTGGCGGTGGGTCAGTCATGGTGTGGGGTGGCATTTCTTTGGGGCCGCACAGCCCTCCATGTGCTCGCCAGAGGTAGCCTGACTGCCATTAGGTACCGAGATGAGATCCTCAGACCCCTTGTGAGACCATATGCTGGTGCGGTTGGCCCTGGGTTCCTCCTAATGCAAGACAATGCTCGACCTCATGTGGCTGGAGTGTGTCAGCAGTTCCTGCAAAAGGAAGTCATTGATGCTATGGACTGGCCCGCCCATTCCCCAGACCTGAATCCAATTGAGCACATCTGGGACATCATGTCTCGCTCCATCCACCAATGCCACGTTGCACCACAGACTGTCCAGGAGTTGGCGGATGCTTTAGTCCAGGTCTGGGAGGAGATCCCTCAGGAGACCATCCGCCACCTCATCAGGAGCATGCCCAGGCGTTGTAGCGAGGTCATACAGGCACGTGGAGGCCACACACACTACTGAGCCTCATTTTGACTTGTTTTAAGGGCATTACATCAAAGTTGGATCAGCCTGTAGTGTGGTTTTCCACTTTAATTTTGAGGGTGACTCCAAATCCAGACCTCCATGGGTTGATACATTTGATTTCCATTGATCATTTTTGTGTGATTGTGTTGTCAGCACATTCAACTATGTAAAGAAAAAAGTATTTAATAAGATTATTTAATTCATTCAGATCTAGGATGTGTTGTTTAAGTGTTCCCTTTATTTTTTTGAGCAGTGTATATTTCAGGATGTTGTTGATCAATATCTCATCACAAAGCTCATTAGAGAAGGGCATGGAATTAATGGGACGGTTAAACGAGGAAGTACAGCCAATATCTAGCCTAAATACTTTGCTACGCTATAAGGACCAGCCTTGATAGACGAGAATGAGAGCTTATGGGAGAAAAAATTGTGTGTTATTAAATCCAACTCTACTGTATATTTGACCGACGTTACAGTAATAAATGGGTCCCATACAGAATCCTAACAGGGGATAATTAATAGGAATTGGTATGCAATATTCTGTAATGTTCTCATTTACACATCATTAACAACTGCACATGGCAGCCAATCAGATGCACTAGAGGTCGGGGGCGTTCTGTAAAATGAACAAAACCTGTACTTTACTTATAACTTTTCAGAATCACTTAACTGGGACATTAATAGTGCTGTGTTCAGTCCTATTTTTCTGTAGCGTAATGATTACTTTTCTGTAGCGCGATGATTACTTTTCTGTAGCGTGATGATTACCTTTCTGTAGCTAGCGTGATGATTACTTTTCTGTAGCATAATGATTGCAGAGTTAAACAGATGCCTCATCGTTACCATCATCTCTGTCTCCATCTTTCTCTTGTTTAAGGTAATGAATTTTCTTATGAGCACCAGTCCCTGTAGTGTTTTACTGCCTGCTGAGAGTGCTTCCATTATTCACCCAGACAAACCATGCCTCAGAGAGAAGGACTATTCTCTATGGTCCCTGCTGAAAATACTGCCTCTAAAACCAAAAATAAGTTAATTCATATTCCTAAATGTAAGCTTTTATTTCTGCATAATGGGTCTTTAACAAGTGTCTGTTCCTCTTTCTCACACACAAAAACACAAAAAGAAGTGTGTGCACACACACACACACACACACACAGTGTCACCGTGTATTATGTGTTATGTATCCCTTAATAAGAGGTGGGTTCAGTAGTGTGTTCAGTAGTTCAGTAGAGTGTTCAGTAGAGTGTTCAGTAGTTCAGTAGAGTGTTCAGTAGAGTGTTCAGTAGTTCAGTAGAGTGTTCAGTAGTTCAGTAGAGTGTTCAGTAGAGTGTTCAGTAGTTCAGTAGAGTGTTCAGTAGAGTGTTCAGTAGTTCAGTAGTGTTCAGCAGTTCAGTAGAGTGTTCAGTAGTTCAGTAGAGTGTTCATCAGTTCAGTAGAGTGTTCAGTAGAGTGTTCAGTAGTTCAGTAGTGTTCAGCAGTTCAGTAGAGTGTTCAGTAGTGTTCAGTAGAGTGTTCAGTAGTTCAGTAGTGTTCAGCAGTTCAGTAGAGTGTTCAGTAGTTCAGTAGTGCTCAGTAGATTATTCAGCAGTTCAGTAAATTGTTCAGTAGTTCAGTAGTGTTCAGTAGAGTGTTCAGCAGTTCAGTAGAGTGTTCAGTAGAGTGTTCAGCAGTTCAGTAGAGTGTTCAGTAGAGTGTTCAGTTGTTCAGTAGGGTTCAGCAGTTCAGTAGAGTGTTCAGTAGTTCAGTAGAGTGTTCAGCAGTTCAGTAGAGTGTTCAGTAGAGTGTTCAGTAGTTCAGTAGTGTTCAGCAGTTCAGTAGAGTGTTCAGTAGTGTTCAGTAGATTATTCAGCAGTTCAGTAAAGTGTTCAGTAGTTCAGTAGTGTTCAGTAGAGTGTTCAGCAGTTCAGTAGAGTGTTCAGTAGAGTGTTCAGTAGAGTGTTCAGCAGTTCAGTAGAGTGTTCAGTAGAGTGTTCGGTAGAGTGTTCAGTAGAGTGTTCAGTAGAGTGTTCAGTAGAGTGTTCAGTAGAGTGTTCAGCAGTTCAGTAGTGTTCAGTAGAGTGTTCAGTAGAGTGTTCAGTAGAGTGTTCAGTAGAGTGTTCAGTAGAGTGTTCAGTAGAGTGTTCAGTAGTTCAGTAGAGTGTTCAGTAGTTCAGTAGAGTGTTCAGTAGAGTGTTCAGTAGTTCAGTAGAGTGTAAGTGAGAAACAACCCTTCACCTCTAGATGGGAGTGACTGTGCACGTGGCATGTGTAGTGTTTTGTCCATTAACATGACTCTTCACCTGTAGGGCTGAAACCCGACCTCACCTGGAATCACAGATGATGTCATCTCATTCTAGAACCGTACAGAACCTCTCCCACACAGAGAGAATGGGACCAAAGACAAACATACATCACATGACAACACTATATTTTCCAGGTGCTCTCAAACACACACAATACACCAACATTTGAAGTGATATTTTAACCATTGTCAACAATGATAATGGTCACAGAAGAGGAGGGGTACATTACAACATCACCTTGGTAATATAAACACCTTTCCTCGAGGTAACCTCCACCATGCTATTAAAGATGTCATGTCAATCACAACAAATGATATGGCTTAAGCTTTAGGTGGAGGGAGGTGTACAAGCGTCTCAGCTAAGTAAATGGACAGTTAAGTATTACTCTTCTAAAAACTAGAAAGGGTAATTTTCCGCAAGAAAATGTGTGTTCTTTCACCCTTTAAGAGTTAAATGTTAATTTTGACTTGACTTTACTTTTTTATTAGTTAGTGTGTTAGGAGCGCTTTGGTTGAGGCTAGGGTCAGGGTTGAACTGGGTTAGGGTTAGGGCTAAGGGTTAGGTTTAAGATGGTTTCTGTTTGTGCTGGTATCAAACCTTGGGTTGCACGGGTCAACTGCAACTTTCTTGCTCTGTCTGCATATTGCATGTCAGTCTGGTCTGGAGAGGGTGGGAGAACATGGGGTGGTTAGGGTTGAGGTTAGGGTTATGGCTAGGGTTAGGGTTGAGGTTAGGGTTATGGCTAGGGTTAGGTAGGAGCCGGGGTGTGGACATGAAGTTAGGGTTAGGGTTGAGCCGGGGTGTGGACATGACGTTAGGGTTAGGGTTGAGCTGGGGTGTGGACATGAAGCTAGAGTTAGGGTTGAGCCGGGGTGTGGACATGAAGTTAGGGTTAGGGTTAGGGTTGAGGTTATGGCTAGGTCTACTGTATGCCTGGTTATAAGTCAACATGGTGTCATTCATCAGGAAGTAGCCACAGCTGATCATGTCAATCAAGAAAGAGAGTGTATATCTTATCTTCTCCATTTCCACTGAGCAGATATCTGGACGCACATCAATGTCCCTGTAAACCCTCATCAATAAACTCATTCAGACTCAGAAATGTGCTGTTGTTATGCCACTAATATAGAACACATCTGTTGTGATCCATGTGTCCCTGCTCAGACACTGAGAGGATGAATAAGGGGAATATCAATGAGGGGAATAGGCCCAGTGCAGCTGGCCATGATGAACCGAATCAGAACCTATTTGTGGGAAATCTGGCAGAGAGAGAGAGAGAGAGGACAGGGAGGGAGGGAAGGACAGGGAGAGAGAGAGCTTATACTCTACCTTATTGTCCAGAGGTCTTCCTATAAAGGTGAACATGCTGGTAAGGGAGGAGAGATGATAGAACAGATGATAGTAGAGATGATAGCAGAGATGATAGTAGAAATGATAGTAGAGATGATAGTAGAGATGATAGAAGAGATGATAGTAGAGATGATAGTAGAGATGATAGAAGAGATGATAGTAGAGATGATAGTAGAGATGATAGAAGAGATGCTAGTAGAGATGCTAGTAGATATGCTAGTAGAGATGATAGAAGAGATGATAGAAGAGATGATAGTAGAGATGATAGTAGAGATGATAGTATAGATGATAGAAGAGATGATAGTAGAGATGATAAAAGAGATGATAGAAGAGATGCTAGTAGAGATGATAGTAGAGATGATAGAAGAGATGATAGTAGAGATGATAGTAGAGAAAGAAAAGCGTGAGAGGGAGGGTGAGTGAGTTAGTTAGAGAGAGGGCTCCCACTGAAGGTCAAAGGAACCTGGACCCCAGTCGCATCCGCCATCTTGGCAAGGGACATCAGTACCAGCTTTCAATGAGCTGAATGAGCTGGGTTTTCTAAAGGGAGGTGTTGTACCTGATGAGGTTCAATAGATTTTGGCTGGAGGGTGTTACAGGGGAACTGGCATCTGCTCTGCGTCCTGTGCCTTCCTACAGCTGCATTCTGGGACTGTGGTGGCACCTGGAGGAACAGATGTCTTGGGTCGACGTCTATGGTGGCATCTATTCTATCCTCCAACTGGCATGGATTTCTATGGTAGTATCTTTCAATCCCATCCTTCAGTTGGCACGGACGTCTATGGTATCTATGTATCCTCCAATTGGCATAGATTTCTATGGTGCCGATCAATCCTCCAGCTGCCGTAGAACATCTATGGTGGTATCTATTCCCCAGTTGGCAGAGAGAACCCATAAAGACCCAGCCAGGGCCCTGTTTATCTACCCTCCCAGATCTCCCTTAGCTCTGCTGGCAGACCAGACCAGACCAGACCAGACCAGACCAGACCATGCCTGCTTCTCCCTTAATGTAGGACAGAGAGGAAGTGGGAGTGGTCACTGGGGATAGAGGGCTTTCAACGAAGGTCACAGGAAACTGGACCACCGTCATATCCACCATCTTAGTAAGGGACATTGGTAACAGCTGTCAGTGGGGTGAATGGGTTTCTAAGGTTGACACAGTCTCTCATCACCCCTTCTCTCCCTCTCTCTCTCTCATCACCCCTTCTCTCCCTCTCATCACCCCCTTCTCTCTCATCACCTCTTCTCTCCCTCTCTCATCACCCCTTCTCTCCGTCTCTCTCATCACCTCTTCTCTCCCTCTCATCACCCCTTCTCTCCGTCTCTCTCATCACCCCTTCTCTCCCTCTCTCTCATCACCCCTTCTCTCCCTCTCTCTCATCACCCCTTATCTCCCTCATCACCCCTTCTCTCCCTCATCACCCCCCTCTCTCCCTCTCTCACATCACCCCTTCTATCCCTCTCTCTCATCACCCCCTTCTCTCCGTCTCTCTCATCACCCATTCTCTCTACCAATCACCCTCTGTGACAGCTGTAGCTTGACTGAACCCAGGAGATATTGTCCGGAGGCTGGCATGCAGTTGGTCTATGGGATAATGGAAACCTGCAACAGTATACACACAAAACAAAGCCAATACAGTAGGTCTATTTCATTACATAACCTGGCCTTCATCAGTATTCAACACCATCGTAGCTTGAGAGTGTCCTAAAATCAAGTGTTTTGTCAACCCCCTCACCCTCTTACACTCACATGAATTACTAGGTTGATTAGTAGGGTCTAACATTGGCACTGTGTCACATTGGTAGCAGCTATACGTAAGCAGTGTAATTGAGGATTTATAGAAGCAATTTATGTTTAAATATTCATGGCTATCCTAAGTGGGGAGAAGCACAGTCTAATGTTGCCATGCCCACTGTGTCTATTTCAGATGCAAAAGCACATCCCTCTAATCCAACTCTAATTCTGTCTCCTATGACTCTCAGGCTATCTGCATGCTGTATTGCTAATGTCAATGGTGAGGGTATGAGATTAAATGGTTTATCTGAATTAGGGGTGTTAGAGAATCCATCTGATAGGCATCAAAATCCCAGACTGTTTGTTTTTCCACTATAATACAGCTTCAGAAGGCTCCTACACCCGGGGCTTTTCTGCCTCACATCTGCTCACATCAACTTTTCCAACCAGACAATCACTCAGGTCAACTATTGCAACATTAGAACCAAACCTTTTGTTGCTACTTTGAACTTTGAAGTGGAGCATTTCTTATAGAATAGTCCTGTTAGAATGAATGGGCCTGAGTGTTCTGAGGAGGTTCCGGACTGTTCTGATGTAAATGTGAACGAGGGAGGAGCTTAATGGACCATCCATGCTCTGTCAGTCTGCGACAGGAACGATGTCACTCACTCGCTCTGTTTTGTTACTCACAGGCCTCTGTAGACACAGCAATTGGCAGATTGCAGTGTAACATGACACAGAGGCAGATACGTGCAAACATGCACATAAGGTATACAGGAAGAGGTTTGTAAAAAAATCTACCAGAACACCCTCTAGTGTATTTAGTGGAGATAGAGACAGATATAGAAGAGGAAGGTGTTTATTGGTGTACCTCTAGTGTATTTAGTGGAGATAGAGACAGATATAGAAGAGGAAGGTGTTTATTGGTGTACCTTGCATGATCTAATGTATAGTAAGACACACTGTGAGGCAAAGTCCTGATCTGTGAACTTCTCTCTGAGTGAGACTGAGACTAATGTCAGTGTGGGTCCCCACGGCTAATGTCAGTGTGGGTCCCCAGGGCTAATGTCAGTGTGGGTCCCCAGGGCTAATGTCAGTGCGGGTCCCCAGGGCTAATGTCAGTGCGGGTCCCCAGGGCTAATGTCAGTGCGGGTCCCCAAGGCTAATGTCAGTGTGGGTAAGTCATCCATTGTCCCCAGGGCTAATGTCAATGTGGGTACACAGGGCTAATGTCAGTGTGGGTCCCTGGGCTGTCATAGGCTGACAGGGGGAATGCCACGTGTGTCTGAATGACTATGTGCCACATAGATCAAACCGTCCAAGAGCCAAGGGAGTAGGCAGGCCATTGGGGGAAATGGAATCGCTGAGGAAAGCTCTAACAGTGTTATTTTACCTTGTGTGTGTGTGTGTGTGTGTGTGTGTGTGTGTGTGTGTGTGTGTCATCAAGTAATCAAGTAACGCACATCGATCAAGGTTCATGTAGGGGGCGAATAGCCATAGCACATTACAACATGCTCTCAGCAGCCCACCAGTGTGTGTAGAGAAACCATGACGACTGTACAACTCAAACACACACTCACACGCTGCCCCCCCCAATGCACCCTTGACGCAATCCTCCAGACACCCAAAAAGTGCAGCAGGAGTTCTGTAGGGCCCCCAGCTCCATCTCTCTCTGAGGTAAAGTGGAGTTAAAGGTAAACTGAGATTGATTATCCCGGGCCAGAATCGATTCTGGCTGGATCAGCACTCCCACTATAAGTGGCCCACTGACGGAGATGATTAATAACATGCACACACATTTCATTACCCTTTGCACACAGATGGCCCGTCAGGTTTAAGGTTGATGGAGGATAACACTGCTGCGTTTCGCCACCTCATATACTGTAGATCCATTAGACCTAACCCCCCCTCTCTGCATCCTTCACATATCCTTCCATCACTGCTGATGCCATTCATCACTATGGACCTGTTAATGACTCTTGCAAAGGCTAAAGGAGTGTTACCGTGCTCTTGAGTGATTCACATAGCTCTGCCAACAGTAAGTACTGTTCTTCGATGTTAGAGTGTGGTTCGGTTAGTTAGTGTAGACGTTGACAACCCTGAAGTATACGAAGCGTTTTTTTTATTTACCCACAATAAAACAAGCAAACGTAAAAAAAAAAAAAGTTAGTTACAATTGAAAACATTGAAGAAACCAACATACTGAATATTTCACGCAGTTATGGATGTACATCATCTTTAAACAAAAGAGAGATGTTTCACCTTGAAAAGTACCACTTCTGGTTCTGGAGAACAATGTTTGTTAAGCTCTATCTCTTTATCTGTTACTATAACCCCAGGCCAAACAAATTAACTTAGCCAAACAGCCAAATCAACAAATGTGAATTTCAAAATGATAAAAAATATAAAAAGTATGATGACAGTTTGAACATGATCTACTTATATATTCCTGGCCATTTTTTCATCCCAAATTTCTCCAATTTACTTGCATGAATTCATTACTCCTTTGCCATAACAAAGAAAAGTATTGTTTTTAACACTGACATTGAGGAAATGGACCTATAAAAGATACTGAGACATATGCTTCCAAATGAGCTTTACTATACAATAACATCAACAAAAAGCAAGAAAGATTATACACTGATATCTCAACCACCACTAACCGCTACACCAACGCCAGCCCCGTAAGAGAAAGAAAATGGACACAGCTCTAAAATATCTACATCCTGATAGATAGCTGTCTTTATTTGAATAACCAACCCCCTCTTTAAACAAAAGGGCTAGTTACTCAACGGTAGATGGTACAGAGTCTAAAATAATGCAGAGTTGTAATTGGTTTAAATCCACAACGACCTGGGGTAGCTATTGAGTGCATTATAGGTGGGTTGAAATCATCAGGCATCACTAACGCCACACCTTTGGGGTCCTCTGTAGGACAATAGCACAGCAGACAAACCAATCCCGAGACCACAGAGCAGTGAGTGGCCCGCCTGCCTGCCTACAAGGCCCCAAGCCCTGGACTGCTACCAACCATGCAAAACTGAACAGAGTGACAGATGAAATCATGCAAAGCAGTTTGGTGGTTTTCTTCCCCTGGAACCGACACAGTTATGGAACCAGAGAGTTCACAGGAAATCAAAGCAGGATCCTTCCCATTCAGAAAGTTCTTTTGATTATTTTATTTTTTTAAAGAACTTTTTCCCTTTTTTCCCTTCCTTCAATGGAAATCAAAATTCCAGTTGTTTCCATGTTCGTGAGAATCAAATCAAGATCTTGTTGCTGTTGATTTCTTTTTTCCAAACTAGAAGTTTCCCAGTGAACCCCAGCAGAGCACTTGAGGGGAAATAAATTGGGCCTGTCCCTTCGATGACTTTGCTGTTTGGCTGTAATTTGATTGGATGGCAGCTGCCAATGCGTCCCAGAGTGGGAGGATCCCACATAAAATGTCACAGATTTCATTACGAACCACAAGGTGGAAAAATATAGGACATTGTCATAACGAGTGGTGTGGGTGTGTATCCCCGGTGCTGTAGCCCAATGAAGGGTCAATAGTCATCATACATGTTGAGGTCAGTGAAGTATGAATTGGTGTAAGTCTTCCCTGCTAGCTGGGGGTTGAAGTACTTATTTCTTTCCTCCAGAATCAGGTTGTTCTTATTGAAAGCCTGTGAGAGAGAGAGAGTGAGAGTGAGAGTGAGAGTGAGAGTGAGAGTGAGAGTGAGAGTGAGAGTGAGAGATAGAGAGAGAGAGAGAGAGAGAGAGAGAGAGAGAGAGAGTCAGTGTCAACTGTATTGAAACACCATGGTATATTGATGATTCAGTCTAAACGGCTAATGCAAACTAAAGCTAAACGGAATGTGTCTAACAGGAAAATAAACCTTGGAGCAACAACGGGAGGTCACTGCATGAATGAAGCATACCATCTCAAAGAACAAGGCCAAAACATTAACAAGAACAGCAGGCTAGCAACAATGATAACCACTGAAGAAGTACAGTATGTTATGGTGAGAAACCATGGTCTACTGATCTCATCTCTAATGTCTCCACATCAGCAGCTTTCATGGCTTCCACATCTCCACATCCTTGAGGACGCATTAAATACAGATATTGATCAAACAACAGAACGTGAACGCCTGTGAGTGATTCATCAAGTCAGAAAATAAGGAAGCGCCACTGGGTATCTCTGTTCTGTCCTTCTCTATGGTTCTGTGAAGGTACCCTGTGGTTCTGTGAAGATACTGTGTGGTTCTGTGAAGGTACCGTGTGGTTCTGTGAAGATACCCTGTGGTTCTGTGAAGATACCGTGTGGTTCTGTGAAGATACCGTGTGGTTCTGTGAAGATACCCTGTGATTCTGTGAAGGTACCGTGTGGTTCTGTGAAGCTACCCTGTGGTTCTGTGAAGATACCGTGTGGTTCTGTGAAGATACCGTATGGTTCTGTGAAGATACCGTACGGTTCTGTGAGTTCAGAACACTGAGCTCAGTACAACCTCAGCCGGTTGCTTAATTGAGGTGCGTCCCACTGTCTTATAAACTTGGTTAAGTGAAGGGATGTGACAATACCATATATTATTTTCTAACTCTTTGGTCCGTTAAAAACCTGCTGTATGTAAAATGTTGTGTGCTATAGCTTGGAAAATAAATAAATGTGACTCTAGATGACAACATAATGATGTTTGTTTCCAACATTAGGGCTGTTTTCCTAAAGAAGTTAGATCCGCTTTGTGTTTTGTTTATTTGCCATGCTACTAATGAGTATCGTGATACTGGTATCGTCCTGGCCCTAGCTAAATCTATATTTGAAAGCCCCTGTAGCCGGCTTAATTCAGCAGTTGATGATGCTGCGTTTGTTCTTGATTGATGGATCCGTATATGAACTCATGGGGTATGTGAGTGCTGAGCACAAGCACATATAATATTATTCTGTCCCCATTACATTTACATGGCTTGCATAGAGAGACTGACAAACATAACTAAATGATCAAATAATGTGTTATTGGTTGAGTCTAAAAGTACATGTCCATGTCTAAAATGGAATAAACTACCCATTTTTATTCACCTTTATTTCTTAAAAGTCTAAATCAGTCTAAAACAGTAATAGCTTGTATCTCCTAGTGGCCCCATGCCTGCAGTCAACCATTAACCAGCTGTTCTCAGACTTCATCTAATCTGACTTTCTAGTGTTTTTAGTGAGGTAAACAAAATCTGTTGAACAGCGGGGTGGCATTAGAGAGAAAGCAGACAGCTATGGAGAAAACTAAATGAGTTACAACAAGTTCCCTTTCTCCATGGTAACCCATCATTAGAAAGACAAACAGAGCTAATAAGACAGGGAAAGACAGGGGAAGACAGGGGAAAGACAGGGGAAAGACAGGGGAAAGACAGGGGAAAGACAGGGGAAAGACAGGAAAAGACAGGGGAAAGACAGGAAAAGACAGGGGAAAGACAGGGGAAGACAGGGGAAAGACAGGAAAAGACAGGGGAAAGACAGGAAAAGACAGGGGAAAGACAGGGGAAGACAGGGGAAATACAGGAAAAGACAGGGGAAAGACAGGAAAAGACAGAGAAAGACAGGGGAAGACAGGGGAAAGACAGGAAAAGACAGGGGAAAGACAGGAAAAGACAGGGGAAAGACAGGGGAAGACAGGGGAAGACAGGGGAAGACAGGGGAAGACAGGGGAAAGACAGGAAAAGACAGGGGAAAGACAGGAAAAGACAGGGGAAGACAGGGGAAGACAGGGGAAAGACAGGGAAAGACAGGGGAAAGACAGGGGAAAGACAGGAAAAGACAGGGGAAAGACAGGGGAAGACAGGGGAAAGACAGGAAAAGACAGGGGAAAGACAGGAAAAGACAGGGGGAAGACAGGGGAAGACAGGGGAAAGACAGAGAAAGACAGGGGAAGACAGGGGAAAGACAGGAAAAGACAGGGGAAAGACAGGAAAAGACAGGGGAAAGACAGGGGAAGACAGGGGAAGACAGGGGAAAGACAGGGGAAGACAGGGGAAAGACAGGAAAAGACAGGGGAAAGACAGGAAAAGACAGGGGAAAGACAGGGGAAGACAGGGGAAAGACAGGGAAAGACAGGGGAAAGACAGGGGAAAGACAGGAAAAGACAGGGGAAATACAGGGGAAGACAGGGGAAAGACAGGAAAAGACAGGGGAAAGACAGGAAAAGACAGGGGGAAGACAGGGGAAGACAGGGGAAAGACAGGAAAAGACAGGGGAAAGACAGGAAAAGACAGGGGAAAGACAGGGGAAGACAGGGGAAAGACAGGAAAAGACAGGGGAAAGAAAGGGGAAAGACAGGGAAAGACAGGGGAAAGACAGGGAAAGACAGGGGAAAGACAGGGGAAAGACAGGGGAAAGAGAGGGAAAGACAGGGGAAGACAGGGGAAAGACAGGGGAAAGACAGGGGAAAGAGAGGGAAAGACAGGGGAAAGACACGGGGAAGACGGGGAAAGACAGGGGGAAGACAGGGAAAGACAGGGAAAGACAGGGAAAGACAGGGAAAGACAGGGGAAAGACAGGGGAAAGACAGGGGAAAGACAGGGGAAAGACAGGGGAAAGACAGGAAAAGACAGGGGAAAGACAGGGGAAAGACAGGAAAAGACAGGGGAAAGACAGGGGAAGACAGGGGAAAGACAGGAAAAGACAGGGGAAAGACAGGAAAAGACAGGGGAAAGACAGGGGAAGACAGGAAAAGACAGGGGAAAGACAGGAAAAGACAGGGGAAAGACAGGAAAAGACAGGGGAAAGACAGGGGAAAGACAGGGAAAGGGATAAAAGAGAAAAACAAACACATAAAAATGAAAGGTGTAAGAACATGGCGGACGTTTCAGAACGGAAAGAGATGAGTGGAAAATACACTGCCTTCTCAGAAGCCTATGGGTTATCCTATGGCAGGGGTAGACAACCCCGGTTGTCAGGAGCCACAATGTCTGCTGGTTTTCATTATTTCCTTCAGATCCAAACCTGGGAGACCAGCTGATCCAGACCTGGGAGACCAGCTGATCCAGACCTGGGAGACCAGCTGAACCAGACCTGGGAGACCAGCTGATCCAGACCTGGGAGACCAGCTGATCCAAACCTGGGAGACCAGCTGATCCAGACCTGGGAGACCAGCTGATCCAGACCTGGGAGACCAGCTGATCCAGACCTGGGAGACCAGCTGATCCAGACCTGGAAGACCAGCTGATCCAGACCTGGGAGACCAGGCGAGTGCACTCTCTGATCAATCAACCAATTGATCAACATGAATGGATCAATTAAAAGCCTGAACAAAGTGAAGCACCATAGACGAGGGATGACCTATCCCTAAAAGCACCAAAGCTACTGACTAACTGACTGACCAAGTGCCAGAGAGAGAAGAGAACACCAGCAGACATTACGGCTCTCGAGGACCGCAGTTGCCTTCCCCTTGCCCTATGGGATGAGTATGAAAGAATGGGATTTCCAAGCAATGAGAGATAAAACTTAGTCTACCCCGACCTGACGCACACAGGAAGCACCACAGGAATTGGGGGCGCGGTGGAGAGGAAGAGGAAGTGGAAGGAGGTTGTTGATAGGCTAGGAGTAGGGTCAAGAGGCGGGATGTTGTAGAGGTCAGAGGTCAGCAGAAAGTTAGTAGAAAATCTCCAAGCCACGCATGGACACGCCCATGTTAGCAGACAGAGGCTGGCGCATGCCGGGGTCGTCCAGGGTCAAGAGTACGGACACATCGGGCTGCGGGAGGAGAGGAACGGGTAACAGTCATCCTCACTGGAGCCACAATGGATGACTAAGTTCTACTGTTACCCAGGGGACCACATGCTCATCCATAAGGTTGGACACACTACTGCGTCATTCAAAAGGGACAATCTTTCAGCTACACTCACTGCCTTTGTCTCAATGGCACTCATCTTTCAGAGCTCACCTAAATGATGAAGATGTTATTTTTTAATCAAACACAAAGAACAAAGCTTTAGGAACTATAGTGCCAGGTGCTCGTCTTTCTCCTACATTACATAATACAATTACAGAATCATTCATTTCACTTTTAAAATATGTATATTCAACAGTACAACCCAGCCATTAAACAAGAGTCAACACTGAGGCAGAATACTCCTTAGAAAATAAAGACTAGATTAATTTTTCAAATGGCTCTTTTGGAGTTTTCACTTTAGCCAAACAAGCATTGTCCATATTCATACTATCCTCTAGCCATAGCTGCAAACTGGATTCTACTCACACACCAGACACTAATTACATGATAGATGGACACTACTCAAATCTTTATTCTGCTATGAAAACTGCATTCCAAGACATTAGTTGTGCACCAGAGAATACATTCACTTTAGACGGTGTGTCTGTTCAGTAATTTATAGAAGATGGATACTCTTCTGAAAGCTAGCTCTCTGTCCACACTCGATAGGCTAACTCGATAAGGTAACTCGTATAAAATAATGGCTCTACTTCTTAACCTACTGACTTTCCAAACCAAGCCTTGTGTCAACAGAAATGTGGTCAGAGAAAATATAACTAATATTATTGATGTATTATTTATTTAAACCAGGATGTTCCTACTGTTATTGAAGACAAAGACCTGGAACCTACTCACCCCATATTTGTCACCTACAGTATGTACATTGTGATGTATTTTGTTAGTAACTTATGAGAAAGCAGTGTACGTCTAAATGGCTATATAAACAGAACAGTGCAGTCACACAGAGTAGACGCAGGACCACACACACACACAAGTACAGAAGAGCTACAGTACTATACACCAGCCCAGGGGTTTACAGTACTATAGACCAGCCCAGGGGTTTACAGTACTATAGACCAGCCCAGGGGTTTACAGTACTATGGACCAGCCCAGGGGTACTATAGATCAGCCCAGGGGTTTACAGCACTATAGACCAGCCCAGGGATTTACAGTACTATAGACCAGCCCAGGGGTTTACAGTACTATAGACCAGCCCAGGGGTTTACAGTACTATAGACCAGCCCAGGGGTTTACAGTACTATAGACCAGCCCAGGGGTTTACAGTACTATAGACCAGCCCAGGGGTACTATAGACCAGCCCAGGGGTTTACAGTACTATAGACCAGCCCAGGGGTTTACAGTACTATGGACCAGCCCAGGGGTACTATAGACCAGCCCAGGGGTTTACAGTACTATGGACCAGCCCAGGGGTACTATAGACCAGCCCAGGGGTTTACAGTACTATAGACCAGCCCAGGGGTTTACAGTACTATATACCAGCCCAAGGCTTTACAGTACTATAGACCAGCCCAGGGATTTACAGTACTATGGACCAGCCCAAGGCTTTACAGTACTATAGACCAGCCCAGGGGTTTACAGTACTATGGACCAGCCCAGGGGTTTACAGTACTATGGACCAGCCCAGGGGTACTATAGACCAGCCCAGGGGTTTACAGTACTATAGACCAGCCCAGGGGTTTACAGTACTATAGACCAGCCCAGGGGTTTACAGTACTATAGATCAGCCCAGGGGTTTACAGTACTATGGACCAGCCCAGGGGTACTATAGACCAGCCCAGGGGTTTACAGTACTATAAACCAGCCCAGGGGTATACAGTACTATAGATCAGCCCAGGGGTTTACAGTACTATAGACCAGCCCAGGGGTTTACAGTACTATAGACCAGCCCAGGGGTTTACAGTACTATACACCAGCCATGGGGTACTATAGACCAGCCCAGGGGTTTACAGTACTATAGATCAGCCCAGGGGTTTACAGTACTATAGACCAGCCCAGGGGTTTACAGTACTATGGACCAGCCCAGGGGTTTACAGTACTATAGACCAGCCCAGGGGTTTACAGTACTATAGACCAGCTCAGGGGTTTACAGTACTATACACCAGCCCAGGGGTTTACAGTACTATAGACCAGCCCAGGGGTATACAGTACTATAGACCAGCCCAGGGGTTTACAGTACCATATACCAGCCATGGGGTACTATAGACCAGCCCAGGGGTTTACAGTACTATGGACCAGCCCAGGGGTACTATAGACCAGCCCAGGGGTTTACAGTACTCTAGACCAGCCCAGGGGTTTACAGTACTATAGACCAGCCCAGGGCTACAATAGACTAGCCCACAGGTTTACAGTACTATAGACCAGCCCAGGGGTTTACAGTACTATAGACCAGCTCAGGGGTTTACAGTACTATAAACCAGCCCAGGGGTATACAGTACTATAGACCAGCCCAGGGGTTTACAGTACTATATACCAGCCATGGGGTACTATAGACCAGCCCAGGGGTTTACAGTACTGTGGACCAGCCCAGGGGTACTATAGACCAGCTCAGGGGTTTACAGTACTCTAGACCAGCCCAGGGGTTTACAGTACTATAGACCAGCCCAGGGCTACAATAGACTAGCCCACAGGTTTACAGTACTATAGACCAGCCCAGGGGTTTACAGTACTATAGACCAGCCCAGGGGTTTACAGTAATATACACCAGCCCAGGGGTTTACAGTACTATAGACCAGCCCAGGAGTTTACAGTACTATAGACCAGCCCAGGGGTTTACAGTACTATAGACCAGCCCAGGGGTTTACAGTACTATACACCAGCCCATGGGTTTACAGTACTATAGACCAGCCCAGGAGTTTACAGTACTATAGAACAGCCCAGGGGTTTACAGTACTATAGACCAGCCCAGGGGTTTACAGTACTATAGACCAGCCCAGGAGTTTACAGTACTATAGACCAGCCCAGGGGTTTACAGTACTATAGACCAGCCCAGGGGTTTACAGTACTATAGACCCTGGGCTGGTCTATAGTACAGTAGGCGAGCCTGGAAGATCCTAGACGGCCACAGAGTGCGCTAGTATACAAACCTTAATGGCTTCCACGGAGTCGTATTTGTCCAGTTTGTTGATGTGGTTGGTGATGGAGGTGTTGAGTGGTGTTGCTGAGATGGGGTGGATGACCGTAGCTTCGTGAGACTGCTGCTGGTAGCGCTGGCAGTAGGTGTACACCAGTAAGGTGACCAAACATCCCAGGATAGAACTACTCAGGCCGACAGCGATCATATGGAACAGGTTGAAATCTGAAGAAGGGAAAAAGAGAGAATGCTTTAAATGATAAAAAATGTATGTAACACATTTTGGGGGTAAAAATGAGCAGTCTGCACAAAGACTGGTGTCACATTCGTAACTGTGAATGAGCTCATAAATTGATACCAAAAAAATATATCTACACAGTACATGAAATATCACACTACATTATCACACTATCACATTACATTGTTACACCACAATATCACACTACATTACCACACTATCACATTATAATATAACACCACATTATCACACTATCACACTACATTATCACACTACATTATCACACCACATTACCACACTGTCACACTACATTATTGAACAGCATTATCACAGTACGTTATCACACCAACACACAGCACTATCACACTACATTATCACACAACATTATCACATTGCATTATCACAATAGTACGCTACATTATCACACTATCACACTACATTATCACACCAACACACAGTACTATCACACTACATTATCACACTATCACGCTACAGTATTACACCAACACACAGCACTCACACCACATTATCACACTATCACACTGCATTATCACAATACATTATCACACCATCACACTACAGTATCACACTATCACACTAAATTATTGCACTACATTATCACACTGCATTATTACACCACATTATTGGACTACATTATCACACCAGCACATTAAACACATACGCACTCATACCTCCGCATCTTCTCTCCTCCTGACTCGAACGTGCGATAGAGACTTCTTTAAAAGAGAAGAGAAGAAGAGATGATGAACAGAAGCACAGACTTGTTACCCTGAAAAACAGGATAGATATGAGGGAAGTGTGTGAGCATTATATTGAGACTGAACCAGAGGATGATAAAGCCCATCACTAGGCACCTGAAGAGGCTTATGATAAGTAGCGAATGATAAGTAGCGAATGATAAGTAGCGAATGATAAGTAGCGAATGATAAGTAGTGTATCAGGCCGCATTAAGGGAAATTAAGTACACAACTCTTCTAATGACCCGGTCAATAAGGGAGATCCCTTTCTGGACACACATCAAGGGGGGCCAGTATGAAAATGTATACACTCACTAACTGTAAGTCGCTCTGGATAAGAGCGTCTGCTAAATGACTAAAATGTAAAATGTAATGGAGTGGCAAACTCATTACCATTCCCATTTCATTACCATTACCATTACCATTACCATTACCATTACCATTACCATTACCATTACCATTCAAACAGATTAGTGATAAGGAGCTAGACACACACTGGTGTTTCAGAAAAATAAAGTGAACTCACACTTATCCCCTAGTATAGACTACTGTCATAACACTGGAGTACACTTATCCCCTAGTATAGACTACTGTCATACATTACAAAGGGAAGGATGAGACAGTTTTGAAGAAGTTCTAATGTTTTATTATCTATGGGTTGCTAAGTGTTAGTTAGTTCAAAGTGTCAATTGATACTATGTGGAAGACATCAACGTGGAAGACATCAACGTGGAAGACATCAAGGTGTGTGTGTGTGTGTTTGATTGAGCCTCTCAGAACTCAGAGAGAGAGTAAGAGGTCTACTTATCCAGTGGTTTAGTAGAAATCAATGTTCTGGTGCATCTCACATTGCACCCTGTCAATAAGGGAGATCCCTGTCTGGACACACATCAATACTATTTGGGCTGTGTATTCATGCATAAATGTGTGCGTTTGTTTGTATGTGTGTGTGTATTCTATTACCCGGTATAAAGTTGGAGTCAGGTGGGCAGGTCCTGGTCTCAGTGTGGTTTCCTGAACATTGGTTTCCAGTAGGGAACAGGACGTCACAGTGTCGAACACGCAGCTGGGAGCCAGAACTGTCACACTGGGACCACTGGGACCAGTTAGACCAACTCTCTGGAGACAAAACATAACCATACTATTAACTGGACTGCTGTGTACACAAGAGACACATTCTTATGAACGTTGAATGGCAGTAAAGTGTGTTTCTAACAGACAGAGAGAGAAAAACAACTGGCAATGATGAGTTGTCAGGAGCACTAGTTGTCAGGAGGACTATTAGACAGGAGAACTAGTTGTCAGGAGAACTAGTAGACAGACAGAAAAGAAAACAGGTGGCATGTGATGTGTGTGTGTGAGAGTGTGTGTGAGTGTGTGTGTGTACTTGGACATGGTTATGTGTTACAGAGAGCCTCCTCAGTGTGTAGTCTGCGTGTGTGTGTGTGTTTGTGTGTGTACCTGGACATGATTGTATGTTACAGAGAGCCTCCTCAGTGTGTAGTCCCAGACAGATATCTCCTCCGTAGGCTGGTGGGGGGTTGTTGCAGGTGCGTGTCCTCATATAGTGTCCCCCTCCACACGTCACTGAACACTTAGACCAGCCAGACCAGCACGACCAGCTACCGTCCACTACACAGGAGGAGAGAGAGGGAGACATGTGTTGTAGAGAACAAAAGAGTGGTGTATGCATGTGTGTATATCTACGTAAGTTTGTATGTGTACCCATGTGTGTGTGTTTTCCTGTAAGTGGCGTGTGTTCATGGTTGCCAAGGGAATCCAGGCTTCCCCAAAAATATACCAAGAAAATAAAAAACTAATATATATATATACAGTACCAGTCAAAAGTTTGGACACACCTACTCACCCGACCTCAACTCAGTTGAGATGGTTTGGAATGAGTTGGACCGCAGAGTGAAGGAAAAGCAGCCAACAAGTGCTTAGCATATGTGGGAACTCCTTCACGACTGTTGGAAAAGCATTCCAGGTGAAGCTGGTTGAGAGAATGCCAAGAGTGTGGAGAGCTATCATCAAGGCAAAGGGTGGCTACTTTTGAAGAATCTCAAATAAAAGTTTTATTTTTATTTGTTTAACACCTTTTAGGTTACTAAATGATTCCATATGTGTTATTTCATAGTTTTGATGGCTTCACTATCATTCTACAATGTAGAAAATCGCAAAAATAAAGAAAATCCTGGAATGAGTAGGTGTGTCCAAACTTTTGACTGGTACTGTATATATATACTTTTTTTAGTCACTCTGTGTTTCAGAATTTTCTTTCAATTTGCAAGAGGCTGAATGTATGTCACCGGAGAAAGCATCAGAGCAAGCGAAACAGCGCCCCTCTGTCTCTGTATGTGTAGGCCATCTATCTGATGCTGTCTGGTCAAAAAGAGTATGACATTGTTGCCGCCCATAGTATTCAATGCAAGGGAAGCCAGCGAGCATTTGGCCTCCCTTGATAAAAAAAAAATCTAATAATAGCCAATCAGCGTTGAGCTAAACTGAGTGAGCTCAACAGTGAATGGCCCTGGCGCACCAAAAACAAGTGTCAAGGGAAGCCAGTTTGTATTTGCTGTCACTCCTATAAAATCGCATTGAGAGCATACATCATTGACAGAAACAACTTGAATTGTTGCATCGCGTTGTGTTGTTGTCCTCCGGTGGCTAGCTAGCTAGCTAAAATCGTCCCTTTCCTAAATTAGCCATGGATGGAGATAGGGATTTGGACTTGTGGTTTTACTTAATTCTCCTTACTGGACAATGGTTATAACGGCAATTCTGATCCAACCATTAATTCATACATTGTGCCCATGGCTTGAGACGATGGAAGTTCAATATGTAGCTACAGTGGGGAGAACAAGTATTTGATACACTGCCGATTTTGCAGGTTTTCCTACTTACAAAGCATGTAGAGGTCTGTAATTTTTATCATAGGTACACTTCAACTGTGAGAGACGGAATCTAAAACAAAAATCCAGAAAATCACATTGTATGATTTTTAAGTAATTAATTTGCATTTTATTGCATGACATAAGTATTTGATCACCTACCAACCAGTAAGAATTCCGGCTCTCACAGACCTGTTAGTTTTTCTTTAAGAAGCCCTCCTGTTCTCCACTCATTACCTGTATTAACTGCACCTGTTTGAACTTGTTACCTGTATAAAAGACACCTGTCCACACACTCAATCAAACAGACTCCAACCTCTCCACAATGGCCAAGACCAGAGAGCTGTGTAAGGACATCAGGCATACAATTGTAGACCTGCACAAGGCCGGGATGGGCTACAGGACAATAGGCAAGCAGCTTGGTGAGAAGGCAACAACTGTTGGCGCAATTATTAGAAAATGGAAGAAGTTCAAGATGACGGTCAATCACCCTCGGTCTGGGGCTCCATGCAAGATCTCACCTCGTGGGGAATCAATGATCATGAGGAAGGTGAGGGATCAGCCCAGAACTACACGGCAGGACCTGGTCAATGACCTGAAGAGAGCTGGGACCACAGTCTCAAAGAAAACCATTAGTAACACACTACGCCGTCATGGATTAAAATCCTGCAGCGCACGCAAGGTCCCCCTGCTCAAGCCAGCGCATGTCCAGGCCCGTCTGAAGTTTGCCAATGACCATCTGGATGATCCAGAGGAGGAATGGGAGAAGGTCATGTGGTCTGATGAGACAAAAATATAGCTTTTTGGTCTAAACTCCACTCGCCGTGTTTGGAGGAAGAAGAAGGATGAGTACAACCCCAAGAACAATATCCCAACTGTGAAGCATGGAGGTGGGAACATAATTCTTTGGGGATGCTTTTCTGCAAAGGGGACAGGACGACTGCACCGTATTGAGGGGAGGATGGATGGGGCCATGTATCGCAAGATCTTGGCCAACAACCTCCTTCCCTCAGTAAGAGCATTGAAGATGGGTCGTGGTTGGGTCTTCCAGCATGACAATGACCCGAAACACACAGCCAACTAAGGAGTGGCTCCGTAAGGAGCATCTCAAGGTCCTGGAGTGGCCTAGCCAGTCTCCAGACCTGAACCCAATAGAAAATCTTTGGAGGGAGCTGAAAGTCTGTATTGCCCAGCGACAGCCCCAAAACCTGAAGGATCTGGAGAAGGTCTGTATGGAGGAGTGGGCCAAAATCCCTGCTGCAGTGTGTGCAAACCTGGTCAAGACCTACAGGAAACGTATGATCTCTGTAATTGCAAACAAAGGTTTCTGTACCAAATATTAAGTTCTGCTTTTCTGATGTATCAAATACTTATGTCATGCAATAAAATGCAAATGAATTACTTAAAAATCATACAATGTGATTTTCTGGATTTTTGTTTTAGATTCCGTCTCTCACAGTTGAAGTGTACCTATGATAAAAATTACAGACCTCTACATGCTTTGTAAGTAGGAAAACCTGCAAAACTGGCAGTGTATCAAATACTTGTTCTCCCCACTGTAGATGTAGAAGGTCAATGTTAACTAGCTAACGTTGCCCATGAAAGGAAGTTAGGCTAGCGAGCAATCATTTTAGCCAGGTAGCCTAGGACAACAACAAAAATTAAAGCGTGTACTGTATGACAGAGTGATAGACCATTCTGTCAACATGAAAGAGAGGAGGATGGCATTGGCGTTTCTCTACAAGTAGGGTGAGTCAACATGTTTTTCTACTTGCAAGAATGCGCACACACAACCAGAAATCAGAACCATGGACAGCCACAGCATATTTAGCTTACGTTGATTGGACTAAATAGTTTTTGGTATCTTTTAGTTGTTGTTGTATTAGACTAAGCATAGGTGATTTGATGATGTTGAAATGTTGAAGTTGAAATGGTGCTGGAATAGTGGAGGCAGGTCCTGTTTTCTTTGCGACTTGCGGTAACTCTCCATGGTTCTAAATCTATAGTTTAGTGGTCCGAAAAGGTCGGAAACATTAACTTGCTTGACCACGCTGTAGGTTGTATAAATGTTTGTTACATGCAATATGCTTTGTGGACTTCACCGGACAGAGGTTGCTCTCCGGTTTTGTGATGAAACAAAGGTGTGGTTGAATTTATTCTGCCACTGTCTCCTTATTGCCTCGGCCTTAGGCCTATATATCACGGTGTCAAGGCATATAAACTAACAGGTTATAGAGCACACAACGCAATTACCACAACTCAAAGGTTGTAATATGGCTTTTTTTTCTTCCAGTGATTTTACCCACACACCCACAGGAGAGAAGGGGAGGAGAGGGGAGGAGGGGAGGGGAGGAGAGGAGAGTATGGAGGGAGGGTGTAGGATGGGGGGTGGGGGGTCAGAAGGGGGTTGTTTTAGCAGCTGGATGAAACAAATCCTGCTAGCTGTCACATCTGAAATAGATACACACACGCACACGCACACGCACACACAGACACACAGACGTCCTCATGCTTATTAAAACCAGTGTAAACATGGTAACATAAAACGCCACCAGGAATCAAGCAAGAGACCAAACAGAAAATCGAACACAACCTTTCAGAATACTGTAACGTCTCGGCAACAGGGCAAGTACAAACTCTCATTGTGCTGTTCTGTCTTTGTCCAAGAACTGTAACGTCTAAACGACATGTCAGGATAAGAAAAAAACTCTCATTGTGCTGTTCTGTCTTTCATGCGACATGTCAGGATAAGAAAAAAACTCTCATTGTGCTGTTCTGTCTTTGTCCAAGAACTGTCACGTCTCAACACGTCAGGATAAGAACAAACTATCATTGTGCTGTTCTGTCTTTGTCCAAGAACCTCCCCAAAAAATGAGGGTCTCTCAGCAATCACTGGGAACAAAATCTTTTGACTTCAACTGATGAGAAAAGTCTATTTTCAGGACCATTTCAGAATTGGTTTTAAACAGCTGTGTGGTAATTGAAGTTCGCCCTGGTTTTTGTAATCTCTGTGTAATTTCTCTATCGTAAACTGACACATTAGTCGATTCCTGCCTGCGCATGACGAATAGTCTCATCTCGACCGGCCGCCGCGGAAAACCAGGAAAGATTCATTTGTTTCAAAACCAGACGGATGTCAGACATAACAACTTTTCTTTCTCTCTCTCTCTCTCTCTCTCTCTCTCTCTCTCTCTCTCTCTCTCTCTCTCTCTCTCTCTCTCTCTCTCTCTCTCTCTCTCTCTCTCTCTCTCTCTCTCTCTCTCTCTCTCTCTCTCTCTCTCTCTCTCTCTCTCTCTCTCTCTCACCTCTCTCTCTCTCTCCCTCTCTCTCTCTCTCTCTCTCTCTCTCTCTCTCTCTCTCTCTCTCCCTCCCTCCCTCTTGCTCTCTCTCGCTCTCTCCCCCTCTACCGCTCTCTCTCTTTCCCTCCCTCTCTCTCTCTCCTCTGCTCTCTTGCTCACTCCCTCCCTCCCTCTCTCCCTCCCTTTCTCTCGCTCCTCTCTCTCGCTCTCTCCTCGGATGGATTATGTCAATCCCCACAGATGAGTACTAATTTAACTGAATTACTATTCATGATTATTCACGCAATACAAAGTCGCAGCTTTCCAGTGAAATCTCTTTGACTCAGGTGACTTAATAAGCCTCCACTGTCTACATCAATAGACCTGGGTGGTGATTGCTGCTCTTGCATTTCAGGCCCTCAGAATAGCTGCATGTTTGGTTAGTTAGCTTAGACATGTCTATAGTAAAGTTGAATTTGAAATCTTTCCATCCTTGATGACATTTCTAAGGGCTGTCAATTTAATCTGAATCAAAATGTAGAATACACCAGCATACAGCACTGAAAATTGAAAACCTTTTGAGAACCCTTTGAAAAATGCTTTGAAGGCTGTGGTGTCTTATCCTGAAATAACCCCACAGTTCACTCCAGGTTAGTGAGTGTTTGAGGGCAAAGCTAAGAGCTAGCTAGCATTAGCGGCCAAACCGTCAAGGTAACTGGGATGATGGATCATGACGAGACAGACCCCATTCATAGCCTCATGACGAGACAGACCCCATTCATAGCCTCATGACGAGACAGACCCCATTCATAACCTCATGACGAGACAGACCCCATTCATAGCCTCATGACGAGACAGACACCATTCATAGCCTCATGACGAGACAGACCCCATTCATAACCTCATGACGAGACAGATCCCATTCATAACCTCATGACGAGACAGACCCCATTAATAGCCTCATGACGAGACAGACCCCATTCATAACCTCATGATGAGACAGACCCCATTCATAGACTCATGACGAGACAGACCCCATTAATAGCCTCATGACGAGACAGACCCCATTCATAACCTCATGACGAGACAGACCCCATTCATAGCCTCATGACGAGACAGACCCCATTCATAGCCTCATGACGAGACAGACCCCATTCATAGCCTCATGACGAGACAGACCCCATTCATAGCCTCATGACGAGACAGACCCCATTCATAGCCTCATGACGAGACAGACCCCATTCATAGCCTCATGACGAGACAGACAGGTACTCTCCAGTTAATAAATAAACAGCTAAAATCACAGCTTTGGCTCTGTGTTGTGCGGCTGGTCTTTAAAGTACATATGATGATGGATAGCCGTTGTTGAGGGCGGTCTCTAGACACGGGCTGGGCTGTTAGCGAGATGCTAACGTAGCACTCCTTTCAAAACAGCCTGATGATTATTAATGATTTGAAACAAACTCCTGGTTGTATGTGTGTGTCTGGTGTGTGTGTGTGTGTGTGTGTGTGTGTGTGTGTGTGTGTGTGTGTGTGTGTGTGTGTGTGTGTGTGTGTGTGTGTGTGTTTGATGCCAGGTGTTCTCTTTAAGAAGCTAAACAGGAGGATTTCCATTTAGACAGCACATTACCTTCCGGCACTATGAACACTCATTTAATTAAAATGCATCCTTTCCTTTCCCCTTCAGGTAGAACACTGGAGAAACAGACGCGTTGTCTTTGGCTTTTCACAACAGAATATGAGACACACACACACACAAACACACAAACAAATGCATGCAAGAGCGCAAGCAAATGTGCATGCACACACTCAGGCAGCCACACACACACACACACACACGGCTCTCTGTAGCTAGCGGTATAATTGCCCTGAAATGTAATTACAGTCTAAGATGCTGTGGGGATTATGTCTCTGAATCTAGCTGTAAATTGGGGTGTTCTTCACGCCTCCTGATGTGTTATGTTATTATACTCATGATGAGGATATTTCTTTATTCATGACATGGATGTCCTATATCATTCATGGCAAAAATTAGAAAGATTAATCTATTTCTTTCACTGAAGCTTTCTTAAGTTATCACCTGTTTTATAGGGTTGTGTGTGTAGGTGTAGGTGTATCTCGCCTGAACACAGTCATGTTTTGTGTGTGTGTGTGTGTGTGTGTGTATATGTTTAGGTGTGTGTGTGTATGTTTAGGTGTGTGTGTGTATGATCAGGTGTGTGCGTGTGTGTGTGTGTGTGTGTGTGTTCAGGGGTATGCATCTCTCTATCTCACCTGGGCAGGGTGTGATGTTACACTCCTGGTACTCCTGAGCAGGTCCCAGGCAGGTCTGTCCCCCGTGGCGTGGTTCAGGGGAGGTACAGGACCGTTTACGGCTACGTATCCCTCGGCTGCAGTCTCTACTGCACTGAGACCAGGAGCTCCAGGATGTCCAGCCTCCGTTCACAGTGTGGCCGGAGATCTTACCCGACCGCAGCAGATCTCCTGGGGGAGAGAGAGAGAGAGAGAGGGTCAGACGGGAGTCAGGCTGGTTGGGACAGATGGATTTACTTACTGAGAATTAATCAATAAAGAATATGCTAAGAATATGCTAAGAATTGATAATATAGGACCAATAGTTTTTGGTGAGTCATTGCTGATTCACTGGAGCAAAACATCTACTGTACATGACTCTAAGGAGGTAGCTACATCACCTTTTGGTTGTAAGCTACAAGAATAAGAGATGAACTGTGAATGTAAAGTGCCTGACTTTCACTGGAGCTTGAAGTAAATCAGCTACAAACAGTCTCCGGCAGCGTCGTTCTAGAAGTGCCACTGCCAGACTCAAGGTCAAACAACATCCTCTGTAACCTAAAGTATACACACTCTATGTTTCTGTCTCTCTCGTGCAGGCATACACACTGTAAGACTGAGAGCTACTGGGATCCTCTAATTCAACTCTACGAGCGTTTGACTAATCTATGATCACTAATCTGAAATGAGTTAACGGAGAAATATTATTGAAATATGAAACTGTAATTTTTATTAAGCTTCAATTACGTTGTTCATTCATCATCAGAGGCTGTGAAAATGTCCATTTCAGAGTGAATCTGGCTGGCTGGCCTCTGTGTTCGAGACAGAGGAGTGAGATCATGTCTTTGTGTGAATGATAACCACTTGAAACTAAATTACAGCGTTAACTTCGTGATGATTCACTCAATCAACCCACCCTACTATTATCAGCCGTCTGAACAGACAACAATAAAATCATTTCTCTCTCTATCTCTTTTCTCTCTCTCTGTGATCTCCCTTTGTCTCTCTATCTCGACGTCTTGGAAATTTCCTTTACCTCGATCTACCCTGCACCTTAGAGACTTCTGACCTATGTACATAGAGTCATGGAACACTGGTCACTTTAATAATGTTTACATACTGTTTTACCCACTTTATATGTATATACTGTATTCTAGTCATGACTCATCCTATATAACTACTGCTGTACACACCTTTTCTATTCATATACTGTCCATAATGTTTATACACAACATTCACATACATACACATATATTTATTTATATTCTGGACTCTTATTACTCATTCTGTTATATCTTCATTTTTTAATGTTTTATTTTTTTAACTTTTGGATTATGTGTGGATTGTAATGTTATTGTGTTGCTAGATAATGCTGCACTTTGGGGCTAAAAACACAAGCATTAGATATTGCTGCTCTATTGGAGCTTAAAACACAAGCATTAGATATTGCTGCTCTATTGGAGCTTAAAACACAAGCATTAGATATTGCTGCTCTATTGGAGCTTAAAACATAAGCATTAGATATTGCTGCTCTATTGGAGCTTAAAACATAAGCATTAGATATTGCTGCTCTATTGGAGCTTAAAACATAAGCATTAGATATTGCTGCTCTATTGGAGCTTAAAACATAAGCATTAGATATTGCTGCTCTATTGGAGCTTAAAACATAAGCATTAGATATTGCTGCTCTATTGGAGCTTAAAACATAAGTGTGGCACAGCGGTCTAAGGCACTGAATCGCAGTGTTGTGGCGTCACTACAGCCTAGGGTACGATCCCAGGCTAGAAACATAAGCATTAGATATTGCTGCACTGTTGTAGCTAAAAACATAATAATTTCGCTGCACTGTTGTAGCTAAAAACATAATCATTTCGCTGCACTGTTGTAGCTAAAAACATAATCATTTCGCTGCACTGTTGTAGCTAAAAACATAATCATTTCGCTGCACTGTTGTAGCTAGAAACATAATCATTTCGCTGCACTGTTGTAGCTAAAAACATAATCATTTCGCTGCACTGTTGTAGCTAGAAACATAATCATTTCGCTGCACTGTTGTAGCTAAAAACATAATAATTTCGCTGCACTGTTGTAGCTAAAAACATAATCATTTCGCTGCACTGTTGTAGCTAGAAACATAATCATTTCGCTGCACTGTTGTAGCTAAAAACATAATCATTTCGCTGCACTGTTGTAGCTAGAAACATAATCATTTCGCTGCACTGTTGTAGCTAAAAACATAATCATTTCGCTGCACTGTTGTAGCTAAAAACATAATCATTTCGCTGCACTGTTGTAGCTAAAAACATAATCATTTCGCTGCACTGTTGTAGCTAAAAACATATTAATTTCGCTGCACTGTTGGAGCTAAAAACATAATCATTTCGCTGCACTGTTGGAGCTAAAAACAATCATTTCACCTGCGACAACATCAGCAAAACTTTGTACACTTTGATTTGAACTTTCACCCTTCTCTCTATTTCTCAACCCTTCTTTCTTTCTCTGTCTATTGTTTCATTGAGCTCTCCATCCAGTTCCTTGCTGCTGGGTGTCTTTCTCTGTCTATTGTTTCATTGAGCTCTCCATCCAGTTTCCTGCTGCTGGGTGTTTTGGACTGTCCCTGCAGCCCTTTAGCAGAGAAAACAGTGCTAACCTATCACACGTAGAGTCCTGACCTCTTCATACCTACACACAACCTTGGGAGTCAACATGTCCACACACACACACACACACACACACACACACACACACACACACACACACACACACACACACACACACACACACACACACACACACACACACACACACACACACACACACACTCTTTCTCTCTACCTCCCTGCCACTGAGTTGGCATGAGCTGACAGATCCTCTGAGGCCCCTGCTTTTTATTGATTTGGAACAGGCAGTGGCACGGACAGCTCTGCCTGCCACGGTGACCTGCACTCTTTATAAAGCCCTCTGCTCAGACTGGTAGATGTACAGTGTATTCGAAAAGAATTCAGACCCCTTGACCATTTCCACGTTTTGTTACGGTACAGCCTTATTCTAAAATGGATTAAATTGTTGTTGTTTTTCTTCATCAAGCTACACACAATACCACATAATGACAAAGCAAAAACAGGTTTTTAGATTTTTGAAAATATTTATTAAAATAAAAAAACGGAAATATCTAATTTACATCTAAGTATTCAGACCCTTTACTCAGTACTTTTGGCAGCGATTACAGCCTTGAGTCTTCTTGGTTATGACGCTACAAGCTATTTGGGGGAGTTTCTCCAATACTTCTCTGCAGATCCTCTCAAGCTCTGTCAGGTTGGATGGGGAGCGTCACTGCACAGCTATTTTCAGATCTCGATCGAGTTCAAGTCCGGGTTCTGGCTGGGCCACTCAAGGACACTCAGAGACTTGTCCCAAAGCCACTCCTGCATTGTCTTGGCTGTGTGCTTAGAGTCATTGTCCTGTTGGAAGGTGAACCTTCGCACCAGTCTGAAGTCCTGAGCGCTCTGGAGCAGGTTTTCATCAAGGATCTCTCTGTAATTTGCGCCGTTCATCTTTCCCACGATCCTGGCTAGTCTCCCAGTCCCTGCCGCTGATGCTGCCACCACCATGCTTCACCGTAGGGATGGGGCCAGGTTTCCTCCAGACGTGACACTTGACATTCAGGCAAAATAGTTCAATCTTGGTTTCATCAGACCAGAGAATTTTGTTTCTCGTGATCTGAGTCCTTTAGGTGCCTTTTGGCAAACTCCAAGTGGGCTGTCATGTGCCTTTTAATGAGGAGTTTTTTTTCCGTCTGGCCACTCTACCATAAAGGCCTGATTGGTGGAGTGATGCAGAGATGGTTGTCCTTCTGGAAGGTTCTCCCATCTCCACAGAGGAACTCTGGAGCTCTGTCAGAGTGACCATCGGGATCTTGGTCACCTCCCTGACCAAGGCCCTTCTCCCCCGATTGCTCAGTTTGGCCGGGTGGCCAGCTCTAGGAAGAGTCTTGGTGGTTCCAAACTTCTTCCATTTAAGAATGATGGAGGCCACTGTGTTCTTGGGGACCTTCAATGCAACAGACATTTTTTGGTACCCTTCCCCAGATCTGTGCCTTGACACAATTCTGTTTCTGAGCTCTACGAACAATTCCTTCGACCCAAAGGCTTGGTTTTTGCTCTGACATGCACTGTCAACTGTGGGACCTTTTTATATAGACAGGTGTGTGCCTATCCAAATAATTTCCAATCAATTGAATTTACCACAGGTGGACTCCAATCAAGTTGTAGAAACATCTCAAGGATGATCAATGGAAAGAGGATATACCTGAGCTCAATTTCGAGTCTCATAGCAAAGGGTCTGAATACTTATGTAAAAAAGGTTTTTCTGTTTTCGCTTTGTCATTATGGGGCATTGTGTGTAGAAATAATTTGATCAGTTTTAGAATAAGGCTGTAATGAAACAAAATGTGGAAAAAGTCCAGGGGTCTGACTACTTTCCGAATGCACTGTACACTACACACTCACACTCCTCCACAATTGGCTGTTTCATAGTCTTCTCACTCCTCCAAACACACTGCTTCATAGTCTTCTCACTCCTCCAAACACACTGCTTCATAGTCTTCTCACTCCTCCAAACACACTGCTTCATAGTCTTCTCACTCCTCCAAACACACTGTTACATAGTCTTCTCACTCCTCCAAACACACTGCTTCATAGTCTTCTCACTCCTCCAAACACACTGTTACATAGTCTTCTCACTCCTCCAAACACACTGTTTCATAGTCTTCTCATTCCTCCAAACACACTGCTTCATAGTCTTCTCACTCCTCCAAACACACTGCTTCATAGTCTTCTCACTCCTCCTCCACAATGGGCTGTTTCGTAGTCTTCTCACTCCTCCAAACACACTGTTACATAGTCTTCTCACTCCTCCTCCACAATGGGCTGTTTCATAGTCTTCTCACTCCTCCAAACACACTGCTTCATAGTCTTCTCACTCCTCCAAACACACTGTTACATAGTCTTCTCACTCCTCCAAACACACTGCTTCATAGTCTTCTCACTCCTCCAAACACACTGCTTCATAGTCTTCTCACTCCTCCAAACACACTCTTACATAGTCTTCTCATTCCTCCAAACACACTGCTTCATAGTCTTCTCACTCCTCCAAACACACTGCTTCATAGTCTTCTCACTCCTCCTCCACAATGGGCTGTTTCATAGTCTTCTCACTCCTCCAAACACACTGTTACATAGTCTTCTCACTCCTCCTCCACAATGGGCTGTTTCATAGTCTTCTCACTCCTCCAAACACACTGCTTCATAGTCTTCTCACTCCTCCAAACACACTGTTTCATAGTCTTCTCACTCCTCCAAACACACTGTTTCATAGTATTCTCACTCCTCCAAACACACTGCTTCATAGTCTTCTCACTCCTCCTCCACAATGGGCTGTTTCATAGTCTTCTCACTCCTCCAAACACACTGCTTCATAGTCTTCTCACTCCTCCTCCACAATGGGCTGTTTCATAGTCTTCTCACTCCTCCAAACACACTGTTACATAGTATTCTCCACTCCTCCAAACACAATGGACTGTTGAATAGTCTTCTCACTCCTCCACAATGGGCTGTTTCATAGTCTTCTCACTCCTCCAAACACACTGCTTCATAGTCTTCTCACTCCTCCTCCACAATGGGCTGTTTCATAGTCTTCTCACTCCTCCAAACACACTGTTACATAGTCTTCTCACTCCTCCTCCACAATGGGCTGTTTCATAGTCTTCTCACTCCTCCAAACACACTGCTTCATAGTCTTCTCACTCCTCCAAACACACTGTTTCATAGTCTTCTCACTCCTCCAAACACACTGTTTCATAGTATTCTCACTCCTCCAAACACACTGCTTCATAGTCTTCTCACTCCTCCTCCACAATGGGCTGTTTCATAGTCTTCTCACTCCTCCAAACACACTGCTTCATAGTCTTCTCACTCCTCCTCCACAATGGGCTGTTTCATAGTCTTCTCACTCCTCCAAACACACTGTTACATAGTATTCTCACTCCTCCAAACACAATGGACTGTTGAATAGTCTTCTCACTCCTCCACAATGGGCTGTTTCATAGTCTTCTCACTCCTCCAAACACACTGCTTCATAGTCTTCTCACTCCTCCTCCACAATGGGCTGTTTCATAGTCTTCTCACTCCTCCAAACACACTGTTACATAGTCTTCTCACTCCTCCAAACACAATGGACTGTTGAATAGTCTTCTCACTCCTCCATAATGGACTGTTTCATAGTCTTCTCACTTCTCCAAACACAATGGACTGTTTCATATTCTCACTCCTCCAAACACAATGGACTGTTTCATATTCTCACTCCTCCAAACACACTGTTTCATAGTCTTCTCAATCCTCCAAACACACTGTTTCATAGTCTTCTCATTCCTCCAAACACACTGTTTCATAGTCTTCTCACTCCTCCTCCACAATGGACTGTTTCATAGTCTTCTCACTCCTCCGAACACAATGGACTGTTTCATGATCTTACCCAAAGTACAGAGTTAGAAACAAGAAATGTAATACAATGCATTCTAGCCCCCAAAGGTCGATGTCCACGCCCCGCTAAAATCGAATTAGCATAATAAAAAAAGCCCCATAAAAATCTGTCCGTTTAAGCTAGAGATATGCGGTGAAAGGTGACAGAGCTAGAGCGGTCTTTGTCAGACCTTGAGACATCCCGAAAATCGGTCTTCTCACAAAATGGTTTGGCCTACAAACTATTATGACCCCTCTATGGAAAGATGAGACTCTCACGAACACGATGGTGTTATTTTCTCTACGACCCCCACAAGCGTCCCAACAGTTTGTGTCCCAAGAGTTTGGGCTACACACTAATATGACCCCTATGTGGAAAGGTAGGTGTTTTGCTCTAGAACGCCCACACTCGTCTGAAGGTCCCACGGGACCAGTTGAAAAAATTAATGGAGGTATATATGGATACTTTTTGTGCCAAAAATAAGGGGATAAATACCTGTCATAGAAAATAACAAATGTGACTAGTTCGAGGAAACTAGGTGTATGTAGCAAGTCACTACTTCACAGGAGAGGCATTTGAACGTAAACATTCATTTTTTATCAAAATGCGTTTTCTGGCAGAAATGCTTTCTGGAACATGTGAACTTTCATGTGCCTTAATAACAAACTTGTATTCCATCCATAAATACGAATACAATTGTTAAATTACGAGCCTAGTTGGTTTAGCCACGGAAAAAGACAGGAACCTTCCCACTAGCCGTGATTGGCTGAGATAATGGATGGGCTGGACATGCCGGGAGATAAGTTTGGAATTGTCTGCCATGTAGCATGCTTCTGTCTGTAACGTGAGCTGTTCAGTATTTGATGATAGTCCTTTCTACCATGCTGTTTTTGAAAGATATAACATTAGCCATCAAGAACTACAAAAGTTTCACTACTTTTCTCACAAACATTGATGCCCTGAATTTAGCAGGCGCTATCAACAGATCAGTTGGAAAAAGTGATGGGCTACTTTCTGCACACGCCACGGTCAGTGTGAACTGGAGTGACTTGACACAACACTGGCCAAACAAGATGTAGCTACAAACAAAACTGATTTAAATGGTTCCAGGCTGCCGTGAAGCGTTCATCCATGTATACGGGTAAGAGTCTAGCTACATTTTCAGATCTAAGTTTCTAATTTTGTCAGAAATATGTTTTTATTGCAAGTTAAAGTGTACTGTTAGTTAGCTAGCGAACGTTAGCTTGCTGGCTCGCTAGCTAACGTTACATGTATGATCTGTGTAGTAATGTTATTCGAATCAGAAATTTTCATTTTTCAAAAGATAATTTGCATTGCTAGTTATAGCTTAATGTTAGCTAGCTAATGTTGAACCTAGTTTGTTAGCTTTAGCTACCTGCAGATTCATACTACAGCTACGAAAATGTTTGTATTGGTAGTAGTATGAGTTGGGATTATTATTATGCTACCTAGCTAGCTACATGTCTAAACAAAAGACTCCACTTCGGCCGGATTATTACATGGCCCATCAAATTAGCCAGGTCTGTCTGGGGGTGATTACGGCCATCTATTGTATTTCATGAACATGTGTACATGTCTAGACAATAGTGACCCATCCACTTAGCTAGATGTGGCTGGAGAGTGGTTATAGAATTTCCTTCACATTACCCATTAATTTAGACAAGTGTGTCCTGTACTGGTCATCTAATAATTATAACATATTTTTATCTGGACATTTTCTGTTTTTGATATTGCTACTATTCAAGTAACCATTTCAGTGTACCGTTTACACCTTCTGTATCCTGTGCATGTGACAAATAAACTTTGATTTTATTTGATATAGCCGTGTGTTTACCACATGGTCTCACATGTGAATCCTTAAAGAGATGGGTGGGATTAAGGTTTAAGAGAGTGTGAACGATGCTGAACGGGAAAACATTCAAGGGCCATTTTCTCAAAAGTGGGGTTACAAGTTGATCAACTTTCAAAGCAGAATTACTTTCCCATTGTTCCTCAACTGCAGTGTATGATATAGCATTTTCTAGCTCTGTCTGTACTTTTATACAATGTAAAAAACACAATTTAAAATGTTGCTACATAAGCCCGAATCGAAGCGGTTGGTCACAAATGTTTCCTGATCTGTCTTATATCTCCCTGATATAGGACAGACATTTCAGAACAAACTTAGTTTAGACTTTTTTGGGGACTATCTGTTGTTCCATGTAGTGAATCTGTTATTCAATGTGTTTGTGTGTGCTAATAGCAGTAATGCCAAATAATTGTTAATCAAATATTGAGAGGCCCACTGACAATGTCCCACACACACATTCACACACAATTGAGATGAGATCAGAAATGTGTGTGTGTTTAATCCAGAAGATGAGCAGCTCTGGTGGATTACAGTGTTAAGCCACAGAGCTGTGACAGTATTCACACAGCTGTCATCTGGACTGTCAAACACTCGCCCCAGGGATCGACTCAGGGAGACGCTTAGTGTGTGTGTGTGTTTGTGTGAATCGCTTATTAAAAGTTACAGATGAAAACTCCCACCCTGATGGGAACAGAGTGCAGACACACACACACACACACACACACACACACACACACACACACACACACACACACACACACTGTAACTAACACCCAGTGATTAGGGCTAATTACCAGGAGATGTTGTATTTACGTTTGTCTGAGGTCGACAGAGGTAAGGCAGATACAAGGAAGTGACTCAGGGGTTTTTAGTAAAGAGATTACCAGATTTATAAACCAGATCTATCAAACAGATCTATCAACCAGATTTATAAATCAGATCTTTGCCAGCAGCATACCACCCTGCATCCCACTGCTGGCTTGCCTCTGAAGCTAAGCAGGGTTGGTCCTGGTCAGTCTCTGGATGGGCGACAGATGATGCTGGAAGTGGTGTTGGTGGGACAGTAGGATGCACTCTTTCCTCTGGTCTAAAAATAATAACAATGCCCCAGGGCAGTGTTGTCTTTCGGATGGGACGTCAAACAGGTGTCCTGACTCTCTGTGGTCACTAAAGACCCCATGGCACTTATTGTAAGAGTAGGGGTGTTAACCCCAGTGTCCTGACTAAATTCCCAATCTGGCCCTCATACCATCATGGCCACCTAATTCTTCAGCTTCAGCTTCTTGGCTCATTCCTCCCCACTGTAACTATTCCCTAGGTTGTTGCTGTATTATTATAATGTGTTCTCAGTCAACTTAACTGGTTAGATTAATTAATAAAGTTCTATCAACCAGATCTGTAAACTATCTGCTAGACAGACTTAAAGATCTCAGACTGCTACTGTGTATCAGCTCAGCTGTAGATGTGGGAGTTATAGAACTAGTAATCCCGTATAGTGTTCCTCTGACTAAGGGATTGAAGTTAGTCCCAACAGTCAACAATGGTGAGAAGAGAAAGGGAAAGATATGTACTTTAAAAATATTAAGATTGGTCAGTGTGCTAGTGATGTCTGAGCACAGGCAGAACTAATATATCTATGCTCTCTGTGTCGGCTACTGATGTCTGTGGGCAGGGGAGACTAATCTATTGTCTCAGAGAGGGCCTTCGCCTCAGAGCGTCTGAGCTGAAACACATCACAGACAGACAGACGATGACACTCCTGTTTCTGCCTGGCACTCGCCTGAGTGTGCCAGAGCGCAGAATAGCTGATGAATTTACGAATGCGCAACACCCGCTGAATATGACCGGTGTCAGTAAACGTAGGCAAAAAAAGTAATAGTTAGTCAAGAACGCTCTAGATAACATGTAAACAGCCTAACCAGCTCTGCTAGGGTGAGTAAAATTGTCAGAGCAAGCTAGTCAACTTTAGCCAGTTAGCTTAGGTGCTTGGTTGGGACCAGAATGCATTGACAGGCAAGCTGCAGGAGGACGAGTAGGCTACAGTTCCTCATCGTTTATCAGTGCAATGTTGACTGGCAACTAGCTGAACAATTTTGAGAGGGTTTATCTAATGTTCCTTCGTTAGATTTTAGCTCATCTTGCTCTGGCTAGCATTAGTTGTTGATCTTGTTGTTGTTGATGTGCATAACTGAGGGAGAGAGAGCCTACCTTTTTATGGTTGTTTGATCAATAGGACTGTAAAGTTCCCAAATGTAAGAGGACTCCTGTGGCATTGACACTGTAGTATCTGAACAGTTTATAATTTTGGCTGACGTTTGCAAATGGTGTGTTAGAGGAATTTTACTCTGCTTTGCTGAAACATCAGGAAAGCATTACTACAGGGGCCCCCTAAAACAGACGAGAGTCTGCTATGTGAAGGTCAGGGATTGGTCTATTCAAATCACGCCATATTATGTTACATAGGATATATACCAGGTTTTGAACAAAGGACGGGGAGAATAATCATTTTTAGATTGGGTTAGTTGTTCTCCGGATTTCTGCAGAAATCTGTAAATTGACGCTGGAACCTTTGATATAATAAACACTTATAATCAAGTACAGTGTCAAGCGGATTTCTTGTCTACACAGCATATCAGCATCGTTGTCCTGACACCACAACACATTTGCAAAAATCTGTTCAGGTGTATTTTGTGGCACTTGGCGAATGCGTTCTAATGATCTAAAGTCGTGCTGTTGCAACTTCTTGTAAACACACAGTCCAGTTCAAAGTGAATGATGGCAGGCCTGTGTGACAAATGGCTTCTTTGCATAAAGGCCTACTGTAGCTCTGATTGGCTATGGTGCACCGGTCTGCATAGACTCTGGTCTTGGACGAGACAGATGTTATTATTAGGGTTTATTTACTGCAGTGTCTATTAATTGTCCAAACGCACGGCCGCTTCCCCACTCTATATTGCTATAGAGTTTTCACAAATGACTTAGTATATGTAATTTTCAAACATTCTAAGAATTGATGAAAACGTGAAAATGACCATATTTAAGTGCTCGCTTGTCAGAAAATGTTTTTTTTTTTTTAAGTGTCATATTCTCCCTGGGGGTGTATATGAACAGATTTTAATAAGATTTCATGTTGCTAAAATGCTGTCAGTTCCACTTTAAGGAGAGACTAGAAAGGAGAACACATTACATGAATAATTACTGAGTAGACATGATGAGAAAGATCTCTTAATCAATTAACATCTTAAGTAATTAACTAATAACCATAATTAAGCCTTGATCGCTGCTCAAAATGACTCGGTATGTCCAATAAAAGCCATTCTCTCTGCTTGGCTTAATCTTATACGCTTTATCTAGCCCATCTAATTTAGATAGATAGTATCACCTCAATTGAGGTAGCGAGAGATGGAACCGAAACCAAAGCTGTTCAAACACACCTCCTAATCTAACATTTTCATTATTTCCTGAGAAAATTGATCTAGCATTCCGTATCGGCATGAAGCAGGTGTGAGTTGCGTCTGGGATAAAATATGTGACTTCAAAAGGAGCTACAATTGCCAAATGTCAGCCATTTCTGAACCTTCTGATCCTTGCATGACAACCATGTTGACATTCCGCAGAAAGGGAGGAAGGAACACACATGAAAAGACCTGAAAAAACAGAGTTCATATCAGTGACTCTCAGAGACTCACCTGCATATTAAAGGACAGCTACACTCCAAAAGGTTGGAACAGTTTGCAGGAACGGTCTCTCACAGTCATATTGCATGTACACAGTCTAATGTATAAATAGAGCCCTGAGTTTTTCCTGGACTTGTCACATGGTCAGGTAAACCTCCTGGTCCTATAATGATATAAGTATACATGTAGGTAAACCTCCTGGTCCTATAATGATATATATATTTATACATGTAGGTAAACGTGGTGTGGGTGTAGTAGTTCTTTAGTCACTGATGACTACTGGAGTTTCTTATTTCCAACCACTACACAGAGGCAGTGTGGTTTTATGTGTGTGATAATATTTCATGTGTTTCATTGGAGTATAAACTACTGTCTCTGGCTATCTGTCTCTGAGGGTTACTGCACTGATCACTATCTATTATGATCACGTCTAGGTACAGGAGCCTCTGTATTTTATACACACACACATGCGCGGACACACACACACACACACACACACACTCTATCAGCCTGCTTTATCACCGTCCTCTTATAAACGCCTGGGGTGTGTGTGTGTGTGTGTGTGTGTGTGTGTGTGTGTGTGTGTGTGTGTGTGTGTGTGTGTGTGTGGACTCAAATCAATAGCGAGTAGCCCGCTGCTAACTGTAAATCTTCATTGGGCGACAGTGCACTCTATTCCCACTGGGCTCTCAACATCTCTGGAGGGGTCTTTGGGTCTGGAGGGGTCTTTGGGTCTGGAGGGGTCTTTGGGTCTGGAGGGGTCTTTGGGTCTGGAGGGGTCTTTGGGTCTGGAGGGGTCTTTGGGTCTGGAGGGGTCTTTGGGTCCGGAGGGGTCTTTGGGTCTGGAGGGGTCTTTGGGTCTGGAGGGGTCTTTGGGTCTGGAGGGGTCTTTGGGTCCGGAGGGGTCTTTGGGTCTGGAGGGGTCTTTGGGTCCGGAGGGGTCTTTGGGTCTGGAGGGGTCTTTGAGTCTGGAGGGGTCTTTGAGTCTGGAGGGGTCTTTGAGACATCCATACAGTATGGAGCTGATTACTGCATGATGGCCTCTCTGTGTGATAAAGGTTAACTACTGATTCTGGGTGTAAAGGAATCTGTCAGGGGATGATCACAAGACGCGCACGCTCTCTCTCTCTCCCTCTCCCTCTCCCTCTCCCCTCTCCCTCCCTCCCTCCCTCCCTCCCTCTCTCTCTCTCTCTCTCTCTCTCTCTCTCTCTCTCTCTCTCTCTCTCTCTCTCTCTCTCTCTCTCTCTCTCTCTCTCTCTCTCTCTCTCTCTCTCTCTCTCTCTCTCTCTCTCTCTCTCTCTCTCTCTCTCCCTCTCTCTCCTCTCTCTCTCCTCTCCCTCTCTCTCTCTCTCTCTCTCTCTCTCTCCTCCCTCCCTCCCTCCCTCCCTCTCTCCCTCTCTCTCTCCCTCTCTCCCTCCCTCCCTCCCTCCCTCTCTCCCTCTCTCCCTCCCTCCCTCCCTCTTCTCTCCCTCTAATGGTTAGCCTCCTCCTAAACAACATCAACAACATGTCAATTAGCAACCTGTTGGTACATGTGTTTACACCTCTCTAATCCGAGACGGGAGAGTTAGACACCATGGTATCAGCTGAGGTGAGAGATGAAATTGGAGCCAGAATGGTGCTTGTGTCAGGGAGGAGAGAGAGGGAAAGTGGGGAGTGGGATCCATAATGGTTCTGATTCGAGGAAGCTAACATTATCTGCCCCAAACTGGTAAGTAGCTCTGTGGATTTTCATTGTGGAAGTTCATTAACACATTTGACGTTTGGAGCTGATGAAGGAATCAGGCCGGGAATGAAAACACTTCAGCCGATTTAAAAAGTCTTGTGAGTGTAATGTTTACTGTTAATTTCTGATTGTTTATTTCCCTTTTTGTTTATTGTCTATTCCACTTGCTTTGGCAATGTAAACACGTTTCCCATGCCAATAAAGCCCTTTGAATTGAATTGGAGAGAGCGAGAGAGAGTTGAGAGAGTGGAGAGAGAGAGTGGAGAGAGAAAGAAAGTGCAGAGAGACTGAGACAGTGCAGAGAGAGAGAGTGGCGAGTGAGAGAGAAGTGAATGATTCAGTTGAATAACTAGTGTCATCTGAGAGAACCGTCACCACCTGACAGAAGACAGTTGAGGTTTATTTATTTATTCTGTTAACTATGAACTGTTCCACTCACCGTCAGTGAAGCATCCAGTGGAGCCGTCCCTGGAGCAGTATCGCATCTCTATCCTCTGTCGGCCCACCTCCAGCAGATCAGGGTCGGGGACACGGGCCTTACAGGTGTACCGGAACCGCTGCTCGTAGTGACCGCCGTTGTCCGATATGTTGACCGGCATCCAGGGGGTCCAGGGAGTGGTCTTCTTCAAGTCAGGACACGGCAGGGTGTTACACGACTGGTACTCCTGTAGAGAGACAGAAAGACAGAGAGACAGAGAGACAGAGAGAGAGAGAGAGAGGGAGAGAGAGAGAGAGAGAGAGAGAGAGAGAGAGAGAGAGAGAGAGAGAGAGAGAGAGAGAGAGAGAGAGAGAGAGAGAGAGAGAGAGAGAGAGAGAGAGAGAGAGAGAGAGAGAGAGAGAGAGAGAGAGAGAGAGAGAGAGAGAGAGAGAGAGAGAGAGAGAGAGAGAGAGAGAGTATATGTGAGAGAGAAAAAGAGAGGACAAAACATAGAATTGGAATGATTATAATGGACATTCTCTTTCTGATTGATTGGTATTCCCAGGAAACAGCATAAGCCATAGATTTTGAACAGAAATAATGCACATTCCTATTAACATTCTGTGCTGGCTTTGAGAAGTTTCTATGACAGGTGGTCTTCTTATTGTCAATACCCTGTGGTGTTCTGCTGCCGGGTGGCTGGTATCACATATGAACTATGAAACAGTCCCATTAGACCCACGCGCTTAACATGGCAAACAGGACTGGCAGGAAAGGTCATTAGATGTTATCTGTAACAGAGGTGTGGCGGGGGGGGAGAAGAGGAGGGAGGGAAGATGGATGGAGGAAGAGAAGTAGGTGGGCACGAGAGGGGGGGGTAGGAAAAAGGAGGATGGACATGTGAAGGTGTGAGGGTATGATAATGAGAAAAAAACATGATACACAACTCTGAGTGACGTTTCCATTTGACAAGAATCCATCTAGAGATAGGGAGAGTCCTGTATCTAGAGATAGGGAGAGTCCTGTATCTAGAGATAGGGAGAGTCCTGTATCTAGAGATAGGGAGAGTCCTGTATCTAGAGATAGGGAGAGTCCTGTATCTAGAGATAGGGAGAGTCCTGTATCTAGAGATAGGGAGAGTCCTGTATCTAGAGATAGGGAGGGTCCTGTATCTAGACACAGGGAGGGTCCTGTATGCCTGCCTTCTTCTCTGGCTTTGTTACCATAGTTAAGACCTCCACACATCACGGACCTATTTTTGCATGCTTTCTCCTCCGTTGCCCCCCCCTCTTCTTTCATTTCTCCTTTCCCTCACTATCTCCATCCTTCTCCGAGGCAGAGCTTTCCAGGGCACTGTTAGTGAGTGCAGTCTGAGTATGTCTAACGATCCAAGCGGCCTGGTAGTCCAGCACCTACTTACAATGACAAGCCAGATAAATAAAAGTGAGAGGCGAGCAGGGGTAGGAGGGAGTGATAGGGTGAAAGGTGATGCGGGGGAGGAAATTACACCATTGTCTTCGTGTCGTTTAGAGGGGGGAAGGTGATATGACAGCCATTCTCCGTGTCTGTTACTTATTCATGCTGAGTAAAGCCTTGGAGTTGAGTGACTGACAGACCTTGACCAAATAAGATACAAGTCTATTTTGTTCACCCATCAGGTTGTCACATTGAGTCTGGGGTTGGCAGGAGGGGCTGGAACACTCTCCCTCTCTCTCTCTCTCTCTGTCATCTCTCTCTCTCTCTCTCTCTCTCTCTCTCTCTCTCTCTACCTCTCTCTACCTCTCTCTCTACCTCTCTCTCTACCCCTCTCTCTACCTCTCTCTCTACCCCTCTCTCTACCTCTCTCTACCTCTCTCTACCTCTCCCTCCCTCCCTCCCTCCAAGTATTGTGGTGACAGCATCATGTTGTGGGTATTCTTGTCACCGGAAAAGCTCTGGGGTGTGACAACAAAATATATATACATTAATTTGGAAAACGTTCTATAATTTTTCTTTCACTTTGAAAATGAGTGGTAGGTGAATATATCGGTAGGGGGAGAAAAATCCAGATTAATCTGTTTTTAGATACAGTTGAAGTCGGAAGTTTAAATACACTTAGGTTGGAGTCATTAAAACTCGTTTTTCAACCACTCCACACATTTCTTGTTAACAAGAAGTCGGTTAGGACATCTACGTTGTGCGTGACACAAGTAATCTTTCCAACAATTGTTTACAATCAGATTATTTCACTTATAATTCACTGTATCACAATTCCAGTAGGTCAGAAGTTTACATACACAATGTTGACTGTGCCTTTAAACAGCTTGGAAAATTTCAGAAAATTATGTCATGGCTTTAGAAGCTTCTGATAGGCTAATTGACATAATTTGAGTCAATTGGAGGTGTACCTGTGGATGTATTTCAAGGCCTACCTTCAAACTCAGTGCCTCTTTGCTTGACATCATGGGAAAATCAAAATAAATCAGCCAAGACCTCAGAAAAAAAATTGTAGACCTCCACAAGTCTGGTTCATACTTGGGAGCAATTTCCAAACGCCTGAAGGTACCACGTTCATCTGTACAAACAATAGTACGCAAGTATAAACACCATGGGACCACACAGCCATCATACCGCTCAGGAAGGAGACGTGTTCTGTCTCCTAGAGATGAACGTACTTTGGTGCGAAAAGTGCAAATCAATCCCACAACAACAGCAAAGGACCTTGTGAAGATGCTGGAGGAAACAGGTACAAAAGTATCTATATCCACAGTAAAATGAGTCCTATATCGACATAACCTGAAAGGCCGCTCAGCAAGGAAGAAGCCACTGCTCCAAAACCGCCATAAAAAAGCCAAACTACGGTTTGCAACTGCACATGGGGACAAAGATCGTACTTTTTGGAGAAATGTCCTCTGGTCTGATGAAACAAAAATAGAACTGTTTGGCCATTATGACCATCGTCGTGTTTGGAGGAAAAAGGGTGTGCTTGCAAGCCGAAAAACATCATCCCAACCATGAAGCACGGGGGTGGCAGCATCATGCTGTGGGGGTGCTATGCTGCAGGAGGGACTGGTGCACTTCACAAAATAGATGGCATCATGAGGAAGGAAAATAATGTGGATATATTGAAGCAACATCTCAAGACATCAGTCAGGAAGTTAAAGCTTGGTCCCAAATGGGTCTTCCAAATTGACAATGACCCCAAGCATACTTCCAAAGTTGTGGCAAAATGGCTTAAGGACAACAAAGTCAAGGTATTGGAGTGGCCATCACAAAGCCCTGACCTCAATCCTATAGAAAATCTGTGGGCAGAACTGAAAAAGCGTGTGCGAGCAAGGAGGCCTACAAACCTGACTCAGTTACACCAGCTCTGTCAGGAGGAATGGGCCAAAATTCACCCAACTTTTTTTTTATTTTATTTTTATTTCACCTTTATTTAACCAGGTAAACCAGTTGAGAACAAGTTCTCATTTACAACTGCGACCTGGCCAAGATAAAGCATAGCAGTGCGATAAAAACAACAACACAGAGTTACATATGGGGTAAAACAAAACAAAAATCAAAAAAATACAACAGAAATACAATTAATATACAGTGTGCAAATTTAGCAAGTTATGGAGGTAAGGCAATAAAATAGGCTATAGTGCAAAATAATTACAATTTAGTATTAACACTGGAATGATGTGCAAGAGATGATGTGCAAATAGAGATACTGGGGTACAGATGAGCAAAATAAATAACAATATAGGGATGAGGTAGTTGGGCGGGCTAATTTCAGATGGGCTGTGTACAGGTGCAGTGATCGGTAAGGTGCTCTGACAACTGATGCCTAAAGTTAGTGAGGGAGATAAGCGTCTCCAGCTTCAGAGATTTTTGCAGTTTGTTCCAGTCATTGGCAGCAGAGAACTGGAAGGAATTGCGGCCAAAGGAGGTGTTGGCTTTGGGGATGACCAGTGAGATATACCCGCTGGAGCGCAGACTCACGGGTGGGTGTTGCTATGGTGACCAATGAGCTAAGATAAGGCGGGGATTTGCCTAGCAGTGATTTATAGATGGCCTGGAGCCAGTGGGTTTGGCGACGAATATGTAGTGAGGACCAGCCAACAAGAGCGTACAGGTCACAGTGGTGGGTATTATATGGGGCTTTGGAGACAAAACGGATGGCACTGTGATAGACAACATCCAATTTGCTGAGTAGAGTGTTGGAGGCTATTTTGTAAATGACATCGCCGAAGTCAAGGATCGGTAGGATAGTCAGTTTTACAAGGGCATGTTTGGCAGCATGAGTGAAGGGAGGCTTTGTTGCGAAATAGGAAACCGATTCTAGATTTAACTTTGGATTGGAGATTCTTAATGTGAGTCTGGAAGGAGAGTTTACAGTCTAACCAGACACCTAGATATTTGTAGTTGTCCACGTACTCTAGGTCAGACCCGTCTAGAGTAGTGATTCTAGTCGGGTGGGCGGGTGCAAGCAGCGTCGGTTGAAGAGCATGCATTTTGTTTTACTAGTGTTTAAGAGCAGTTGGAGGCTACTGAAGGAGTGTTGTATGGAATTGAAGCTCGTTTGGAGGTTTGTTAACACAGTGTCCAATGAAGGGCCAGATGTATACAAAATGGTGTCGTCTGCGTGAGAGGTGGATCTGAGAGTCACCAGCAGCAAGAGCGACGTCATTGATATACACAGAGAAAAGAGTTGGCCCAAGAATTGAACCCTGTGGCACCCCCATAGAGACTGCCATAGGTCCAGACAACAGGCCCTCCGATTTGACACATTGAACTCTATCTGAGAAGTAGTTGGTGAACCAGGCGAGGCAGTCATTAGAGAAACCAAGGCTATTTAGTCTGCCAATAAGAATGCGGTGGTTGACAGAGTCGAAAGCCTTGGCCAGGTCAATGAAAACGGCTGCACAGTACTGTCTATTATCGATCGCGGTTATAATATCATTTAGGACCTTGAGCGTGGCTGAAGTGCACCCATGACCAGCTCGAAACCGGATTGCATAGCAGAGAAGGTACGGTGGGATTCGAAATGGTTGGTGATCTGTTTGTTGACTTGGCTTTCAAAAACTTTTTGAAAGGCAGGGCAGGATGGATATGGGTCTGTAACAGTTTGGATCTAGAGTGTCACCCCCTTTGAAGAGGGGGATGACCGCGGCAGCTTTCCAATCTCTGGGGATCTCAGACGTTACGAAAGAGAGGTTGAACAGGCTAGTAATAGGGGTTGCGACAATTTCGGCGGCTAGTTTTAGAAAGAAAGGGTCCAGATTGTCTAGTCCAGATGATTTGTAGGGGTCCAGATTTTGCAGCTCTTTTAGAACATCAGCTGTCTGGATTTGTGTGAAGGAGAAGCGGGGGGGCATGGGCAAGTTGCAGCGGAGGGTGCAGAGCTGGTGGCCGGGGTAGTGGTAGCCAGGTGGAAAGCATGGCCAGCCGTAGCAAAATGCTTGTTGAAATTCTCGATTATTGTAGATTTATCGGTGGTGATAGTGTTTCCCTAGCCTCAGTGCAGTGGGCAGCTGGGAGGAAGTGCTCTTATTTTCCATGGACTTTACAGTGTCCCAAAACTTTTGGAGTTAGTGCTACAGGATGCAAATTTCTGTTTGAAAAAGTTAGCCTTTGCTTTCCTAACTGCTTGTGTATATTGGTTCCTAACTTCCCTGAAAAGTTGCATATCACGGGGCTATTTGATGCTAATGCAGTACGCCACAGGATGTTTTTGTGCTGGTCAAGGGCAGTCAAGTCTGAGGAGAACCAGGGGCTATATCTGTTCTTAGTTCTGTATTTTTTTGAATGGGGCATGTCTATTTAAGATTGAGAGGAAATTACTTTTAAAGAACAACCAGGCATCCTCTACTGACGGAATGAGATCTATATCCATCCAGGATACCTGGGCCAGGTCAATTAGGGAAGGCCTGCTCGCTGAAGTGTTTTTGGGAGCGTTTGACAGTGATGAGGGGTGGTCGTTTGACCGCGGACCCGTTACGGACGCAGGCAATAAGGCAGTGATCGCTGAGATCCTGGTTGAAGACAGCGGAGGTGTATTTAGAGGGTAAGTTAGTCAGGATGATATCTATGAGAGTACCCATGTTTACGGATTTAGGGTTGTACCTGGTAGGTTCGTTGATAATTTGCGTGAGGTTGAGGGCATCTAGCTTGGATTGTAGGATGGCTGGGGTATTAAGCATATCCCAATTTAGGTCACCAAGCAGTACGAACTCTGAGGATAGATGGGGGGCAATCAGTTCACATATGGTGTCCAGGGCACAGCTGGGGGCTGAGGGGGGTCTGTAGCAAGCGGCAACAGTGAGAGATTTATTTCTGGAAAGGTGGATTTTTAGAACTAAAAGCTCAAACTGTTTGGGCACAGACCTGGATAGTATGATGGAGCTCTGCAGGCTTTCTGACTTATTGTGGGAAGCTTGTGGAAGGCTACCCAAAACGTTTGACCCAAGTTAAACAATTTAAAGGCAATGCTCCCAAATACTAATTGAGTTGTATGTAAACTTCTGACCCACTGGGAATGTTTATGAAAGAAATAAAAGCTGAAATAAATCATTCTCTCTACTATTTTTCTGACATTTCACATTCTTTAAAATAAAGTGGAGATCCTAACTGACCTAAGACAGGGATTTTTTACTAGGATTAAATGTCAGGAATTGTGAAAAACTGAGTTAAAATGTATTTGGCTAAGGGGTATGTAAACTTCCGACTTCAACTGTACAAATGTAAGGTAGTAAAATGGGTGTGCTAAGGATGTGTAGACTGGATGAGATGGACTACTATCAGGATTGCTTTATCTGGACAATTAATGTCTGTTGTAAAGAAATGCATTAGTTCAGATACATCTGTGAGTGTGATGGTTAGCATATGTACAGGTTGTATCAAAAACCTTTCAAAAGCAAAGTTTTTATAACAGGTTTTGAATAATGTATTAGAAATGGAATGAGGCTCACAGGAGGAAGAAAAAAAAAAAAAATCCATTCATTAACTGGACTTGAACAAATCCATAACCTCGCACAAAAAATTCAGCCCGAGAAAGAGCTCACCATCCAAATGAGTTTCACTGTGCTCGTGTGAATAGGCATTCGTTATGTACAAGGTGACTCACTGTCCAATAGGTGAGAAATATCCCAAATAAACTTTGAAACATTCTAACAAAAGTCCTCCTGCCCAGGGTAATTCAATTTGATCAGATGCTTTGTGGGGGAGCCTGTGTACACTAATAAAACGACATAAATGGTGAAAAACAGGAATCATTACCTTTCTCTCTTTCTCTCTTCCTCTACAACGCCAACACACATCGCTCCGCTCAATAGCATCTCTATTCCCCAAATTTATTTTGAAAGGAAAGTGAAAACATAGCAGAAATCATCAGAACGTGTCGAGTGGCATGTGGAATCCTAAATTGGATTCAATTAGTGACTCACTCCTGCTGTACTCGTATGCATTATGGTCAGGAAGAGAGCAGAGAAGAGGAGGGGGAACGGGTTGTGCTGAGGTACTTAATAATTCACAACACCTCTAACAAAGATTGGTGATAAAGTGTCCTCCAGCCAGCTCAGAGTTCGGCTGAGGGTATAAGGATGTTTCATATGATATTTATTGCTTCAGACACACATGCTGTTTGGGCTCTATGTCCAGCACACGTGTTGTCTGAGTGTGTCTGCCCAGAACAGATGTGTGTATAGGTGTGTGAGTGTGTGTGTGTGTGTTTAATTCTATAAGTGTGCATGTTTGTGTCGTTCTGCATTTCTGTTTGTCTCTTCTGTGTGTGTGTGTATGAGTGTGTCTGTCAGTGTGTGTGTGTGTGTTTAATTCTATAAGTGTGCATGTTTGTGTCTGTCTGCGTTTCTGTTTGTCCCTTCTGTGTGTGTGTGTGTGTGTGTGTGTGTGTGTGTGTGTGTGTGTGTGTGTGTGTGTGTGTGTGTAAATGCCTACACTTGACTGATGGACTCCGGTGTCTCATGTCTCATTCGTTCTCCATCCCAGACTTTGCTGCTTATTTTTTTAGGTGTTACAAGCATTTGGGCCGTGAGTAGGAGGCGAGAGAGGGGGATGAGAGAAGGAGATAGGGGGTGTCAGGGGCCCTTCGCGTGGCGTGTGAAAGCATTACCTAAACCCTGGTCCCTAAAGGCGTCCGCATGCTTCCCAGCCAAAACCGTTTGGTAGGAAGAGAGCAGCAAAATTATGACATTTTGTGACGTTTTTGTTCGTTTTGGACTTCGGTCAGGTTTTTTTCAGCTGTTCTGGCCCACAACACTTTTTCTGGAGGCAAGCCGAAGCTCGGAGCCGAAGTCTACGCCCCTTCATCAGTGATTGATCAACAGTAGGGATTCTTCAATAAAGTCTTTGTTGTCATTCAACGAGAGACGACTCGTTTTCATACACATTTTAGTTAGATGTAAAAATGTGCGACTAAGATCTCTTCGGCAAAAACAGATTTCTTTAGTTATCTTAGATTGATTCCTACTATTTTAAGTGTATACTGGCTACGGCGTCTCAAAATGGACAAACAGTACTATTGCCGCTTTTTTCTCATTTTTCAAGCGAAAGTCTTTTAAGGGAGTATGCGAGCAAACTCATTCGGTTCGCCAAGCCGAGTTTGGCTAGGCGCCAGCCGAACTGAAGCATGCTGACGCCTTAAGCCTCTCTTCTGTTGTTTTATAAATGTGTCTGTCTGGAGGGTGTGTCTGTCTGGAGGGTGTGTCTGTCTGGAAGGTGTGTCTGG